>NC_134834.1:87097009-87398537 GCF_004210375.1 Tachypleus tridentatus | reverse complement strand
GGCCAGGGGAAAAAGGGAAGTATGGTCCATGGCTTTCTTCTACTCCCCACTGCTGTGACTGGATGGAATTGCGAACAACACGTGAAGGAGAAGAAAATACTGGGCTAAAGTGTAGTGCTACATCATCTCGTGGATTTACATTAGGGCCACACTGAAAGTTTATTGCAAAGCTGAAAATAAAACAAGGTATATTTTTAAACTTTCACATGTCACAACAGTGAAAAATATAATTTTTGTTTTCATACTAATCTCTCTTGAATTATATATCTAATCATTCATATACATGAAAGGAACCTTAAATACATTTGCATATGAAAGCTAAAAAAATGCATAAAGAAAAATGTAAGAAATGTAATTTAAATAAACATGGATTAAAACCTATATATAGGTCACTCAGCTGAACATTTTGTAACTATTATTCTGTTCACCTTGCATCAATTTTTAATCACCTGTTTGTATTTTTGGTGCCAAAGAAGTGTCTATCCAGAAGGTCAAGCATGATAAGAATAAAGGAGTAAGTCTTCAGGACCAATGAACTCAAATCTAGCATCAAATGTTTTGCTTCTGGTTCCCCTTGAGATCCAAGGAGTGCTATGTTTGAAGCTGTGTTCGTATCCCCACTTACAAGGTAGCAGAATGAAATGTGACACACAAGCTCAGCTCAGATACAATAGCAGGTGTTCAAATATAGTTGTCTTTAAATTCCAAATTTATATAGAAAAGTTACAGCACAAACCAATTAAAAACATTAATAAGATACAATTAAAGCTTGTACATGTTATAATTTTACTGTGTTGAAAATGTATTTCTGTAAAGTGTTTACTTCCCTCACTAGACTGGCTATTCTCATTCAATGCTTCTCTCTATATGCAAAATGTTTCTTCATGCATACCATAAATCTTTTGCTCACCTTATTGGAACTGCAAGATTTCAACATGTCTTTCATGCAAACCACCATGTATCACCTCCTCACCAACAGAAGTATGACATGTTCATAATTCAAGTAACGCCTCTACATTTTCCCTCAGTGGACTCGGCAAATAGCCCGATATGGCTTTGCTTTCTGAAAACACAGACACATGCATTTCTCTACCAAACTATCAGTTTGAAGTTTGGTGGAATACATCAGCACCAGAATGGGGGGAAGAGGAAAAGTGATTGGAGGCAAGTACCTATTGAAAGAACACTTTCAGAATAAGGAAATTATAACTTCCAAGACAGTACACTTCCATTCTCTCACAAAATTAGCTAATATCCCATACTGATATAAAAGCAGGATTAGTGTGAGAGAATGACAGAAGTACCCACCAAAATCATCCAATGATACCTTTGGAAGTGAGAGATTTAGATCCAAAGATCAGTTGAAGGAAACTGCATCACTTCTGAGCCAGGTATACTCTTTGCCCAACTGAGAAAAGTGGACAACATGGGCAGAAAATGAAAGGGGCAGATCCAAGTGGGAGAGAATGTGTCAGGAAAGATACCCTAGCCATAGAAATATAATGTAACACAATATAACAATGATAAAGGTGATTAAACAAAGGATGTACTCCTAGGTGTAATGTGGCTAAAGTACAGTGACCATACTAGGTAGCTCAAATACATCCAGAATCTGCCCATAGGGTACCAACATTTGGGTAAGAGTAGGATGAGGATCATAGTTTTCACCTCAAACCAAAGAACCAGGGTATGGAGAACCACTCTGATTTTTATGTATGACATGAGAATTAGCTATGAACTATCAGTCTGGGAGATAAGTTAGGTTAAATTTGTCAGAGAAATTTACTTCTACAACAATAGTGCAAGCCAACAGCTAGTGATTCTATGTTTTCCAAATAAGGTATACTATAATATTTATTTATTGTTACTTTCATTAATAATATTAGTTATACTATTTAACAAATCTAGTGTTATGTCTTTTTAATGTTTTGTGATGATAGTACAATATATGTACAAGTATGATTTGGTTAAAAGATACATCTTTACTTACTAACGAGCTGTTGGATGTGGCACACCATGCACCCTTACCAGTCGACCCGAAAACATCCCACCAGCTATAGCCCCTACATAGGGAATTATCTGCACAGAAAAAAAACAAAAAACATGCATAAGTTTCAAAACAATTCTGTTTTCAATACAAAATGGCTTATAAGATTTTATTTCTAGTCTACATACATATAACCCTGTAACTGTGAAAAAGAAAATTGAACTTTCCCAATGATTATGCACAAATTACAGGCTTTACTGACAAAACAATACTAGTATTGTCCTTGGCATACCTTGATCCTAAACAGGTAAATAAATGCTTACATGCTTTTGAGTACTAATATTCTGTTTGTAAAACTTTGAAGAGTTATTTTTTCCAGTTTGATTTTGAAACTATTTACCATAACTTTTCAAAACTTTTCTAAATAGGCTGTTCAACACATTAATGGATATCTGTGAAAACACATAACAATGCATGTATATTACTTCTGAATCACTCTGAATGACAGTCTTGTATTTTTGTATGTTCTATCAGTGATCAACTCTATCTATGAATGAGGGTCCTTAATACTCATAGTTTTTCACTTTTCTTGCATCTATGTACAATTATTGATATATTTAACTTACCCACACAATGATTATATAGAAGGTTGTATATATTTTGTGAACCAACTTTGTGATCCTTCTCTAAACCATCACTACTGAATTTCAAGATTGTGACCAGCAACATAATACACTGGAGTTCAAACTCTTTGTCTAACAATATGAGAAGTAGCAGTTCCTACTGTAATTTTAATATGATTAGGTAAAATAAATTTTAAATATTTAATCATGTTTTATGTAACTTCATGTTCTGGCAAAAAATAAAAGGTATTAAGATTTCAAATCAGACTGGCAAGATAGAGGTGTTAGGTTAAAAACATGCTTTACTTATTAAAACGTTATTACTGCATGTACTCAATCTTTTATTTATAAATTTGTTAATTCTCTGAGAAGTGTATAATACTTTTAGTGTGAATAATATTACAAACTACCTTTTACTTTTATTTCTTTTTTCCTTATTCATTACTATTGTTACCATTTCCTGATTTTGAATTTAACATTATTTTTTGCATCTGAAAATTAAGTTATTTACAGAATCCTGACCAGACATTCTCTCATTAAAGTTTCATATTTTGTAAAATCTGTGTGCAATAAACTCCCAAATTTCTCATACCTAGAAGTAATAATGTTCTTTGATATATTACAAATACTCCAGTTTTCCACAAAAATAATTGTCTTTCATGGATTCCTCAAACTTCAATTTAAGTCATGATAAGGTAACTACCATTTTCTTACCAATAGTTTAATTTATTTATATTGTCATGAATGATTTGCTAGTCATTTAGATCTTGCATTACTTTCATAATATTTGCCACTAGTAACATACAATACATGAACTGCTCCAATCATGTCATTCATAAATATCACATGTTCCAACATTACAAGATTCTATCCAGCCTAGGACATCATGATATAGGAGCTTTTTTTAATATGTGAATCAATTTTATAGCTTTTTCTTTAAACTAACATTTTCACACTGTAATATCGGTGTCTTTTGTGCAGAATGTAACTTTTAAGGTCATTATTACCACCACTTACAGATTGAACATAAAATACAAATAACAGTTAATGTCATTATACTTAATACATATTATAAACAGTGTAATGTCATCATTCAAAAATGTATTATATATTTCATGTAATGTTTCACAAGTTATGTTATCACACAAACAATGACAGAAAATTTTCTGAGTAAGACATTCTATTTATCTACACTACATCTATAATTATATTTGCACTGAAACAAATACATTAACAATAGCAATGAAATAGTGAATGTCAATAGAAAAATATCTTTTGTTTTTCATTCACAATAACCTATACTTTGTTCTATAAATTTAAAAGTGGATAAAACTCTGAATATTACTTTTAATAAGTTTACTTCACTTTGTTTAACACAATGGAACATGAGGGGCATAAAAATCATACCTTGTTTCCTCCTATATTTACATTATCATAGAAACTTACAGAACTGATGATCAGTGCATTTGAAAGAAAGACACTAAGCATGATTGATAAGCTACAAATCTGAGCAAATGGTTAATAATTTGAATAAATACTGAAGTGAATATTAGCTTAAGTACAAGTTAAACTCAACATCTTAATAATCATTTATAATTTATATACCTGCATAAACTTGTGCATTTAAAGTTAAACTGTATCACATATTGTCCAAAACTCCGATTCCAAGACTTGTTAAACTTTACAATATTACAATATTATTGTATTATTAGAAAAAAAGTTATTCTAAAAATAAGAAGTAACAGCTTTAGAAAGGAAAATCGGTAATTACAACAAAAGTGGCAAACTGAGTTTCGTTAAAAATACAGCGGTATTACTATTATCAAACTATACGTACAATAAAACGAACTTCATTATTGCTATCACCAGTGTTTATAACTTATAAATAAACGTTAATATTTACCAAATGTAAATACGACTGCCCATCCCATTAACATATCAGAACATTACATTATTTACATTAACGCAGTAACAACATAACATTATTCTTTACAGTTTAATGGTTTAAATTTTCCCTTTTAGTTTTGTTAATAGTTGTAAATTGTTCAGGGTTAGTCGGTCATCAAACACGTTAATTTATTACCATATTAGAAATTTAATTATCAGTCTGCTTTAGTGTTTAACCTTTCAATAACTTATAACGAAATCATTCTAAATATGTTACATTAAGTGAATTACTAATGAATTTTTGACATACTGGATTATGAACAGGTACTTCCATCCTAGATGAAAAATGAAATCTCAGTTGTAGCAAAACACTATAATCAAATTTCACCAAACAATTCAAAATAGTTTCTCCTTAAATAAAATGCCAAAACGTAACAATTTCCAATATTACTATTGCTGCAAGCCCTCTACACGAAACTGGGACATACATGCAAGATATTTTAAGCTTTTGAAAAATACTGGTACCAGTATAAGGATCCTTATATTTCAAGTTTGCTTTAACCACACACAAATAAACCTCATAAATATTGTTATATCAAAAAATAATAATAATACATAATCATTAACTGATCAGCGCTGAAGATATAAAATAAGTTTTAGGAGTTGGAAAATGATTTTATGTTTGTTTGTTGATAAGCGCTAAGTTACGTAAAGAACTATCTCTGCTCTACCCACCAGGAATATCGAAACCCGATTTCTAGCAGTATAAATCTGTAGTCGTGCCACTATGCCACCGAGAGGAGGGAGGATAATAAAGCGGAATTATTATAATAAAGATTATGGAATAAACACTGTACCGTCCACGTTTTATTAAGTGTATTTATACGAGTCGAGTGCCTTAACCACCTGGCCATGCCGAGCCAAGAATATTCAGTTAACGAAACAGAGCGTTCTAATCTTTAGACGTAGAAATTTAAGAGAAATGTATTGAAATGGTTGCCAACTTGCTATTTTTAATTTCATTCTAAGTACATAGCGTTCTCTGATCACACGTTAATATTAATTTAAATACGACAAATGCATCACATACCTGCTAATCATACAAGTCAATATTTTACATTGTATATTGAAAATAACCAAAATTTTCTAGTTTTGATTTTCTTATTTTGTGTATGTCATAAATCATGCAAATAGTGAATAGCTTGAAATCCTGGTTCAAATTGTTCTCATATTTTTTGCTTATGAACCACCTGAACTAGAAATGTTTTTACCTTGTTGGCTAACAATGGGATTTAAACTCTTGCTACTGAGTTTCTTTCATAATTATGGGCCCGGCATGGCCAGGGTTGCGGGTTTGAATCCCTGTCACATCAAACATGTTCGCCCTTTCAGCCATGGGAGCATTATAATGTACGGTCAATCCCACTATTCGTTGGTAAAAGAGTAGCCAGTCAAGAGTTGGCAGTGGGTGATAATGACTAGTTGCCTTCCCTCTAGTCTTACACTGCTAAATTAGGGACGGCTAATGCGGATAGCCTTCGTGTAGCTTTGCGCGAAATTCAAAACAAACCAAACCATAATTAAGTAACCTTTACACGAACTGCTTGAAGAGCACCTGCAGGTCACAGGATTAAGAATTGCTGTCGTCCAGGAGCTTCAAAAATAGTAAATTTCTTAAATAAATAAAATAAATTTATTGTCTAGATCTTCAACATAAGTTTTTTTTTGCATTGTTGTTGTTTCTTGTTATGTATTTTGAAGCGGATAACATCTTTAAAATTTGATAAAATTAACTTTTTTCATCTAATTTACAAACTTCTTTATTTTACATGTTTTTAATAAATTGATATTTCAAAAGAAGAAGAATAAAATAAACAAAGATCCATAAATGTACAAATTAATAGACAGTATAATAACAATGATACCGTTTATCTCTGATTAGATAGATTTTCCTTGGCTATAGAGCTGTATATATTTTAATTTTCCATAAATTAATAAATAAAATATCTTTAATCAGTCATATTCAGGTAAAGTTTTTTAAACTTTCGTGTAGGCACTCTGCTTTTGCCACCATTCTTGTGAACAGAATGTAACTAGAATTACAAATTACAACGGTGACTACTCCATAAAGCTTATAGATGTTTGGCCATGCTTGTATACCATCACTCCTCTTAAAGTTTTATTCGTACTCAAGTGAAGGAAAAGTGTAGAAACTTGTACTAACTGGGAGGTAATCTCCCCATGAATATAAATAGCAGAAAGGGTTGATAATGTATGTATACGTACGTTAAAAGATCAAACAGGACTTATCACAGATTTTTTATGTTAATTGTGCCATGTACCACCTATATTAGCTCCACGTATCATAGTTTGAGAATTCTTGAACTAGATGTATTACTGCCACAAAGATCTCTGATTATATACGTTGTTGTAAAAAATAATTTTTTTAAGAAAAATAAAATTTGCATTTGTTAAACGTCTTGAATATATTTTAAGAATAATAAAAAACCCAAGCCTTATATACATTTCCAGCTCTTTACTGAGTCAAAAGTCTGTTAAACATCTTCATAAAACACAAATACATTACTTTCGAATCTTCTTATATATAAACAACTTTATTTTTATAGGCCCTTCAGTGGCTCAGTGATAAATCTGTGGACTCTAAAACTTGTGTTTCGATTTATGTAGTGTGTGCCTAACAAACAAAACTCCACGTAAGCGGTGCTATTTTTTTAACTATCTAAATATAAGTTTATTTAAAAGTTATAAAATACATGCAATATTTTTTACTTCAATGGAAACCAAAACAAGGTGGCGTTCATGATATTCAACTCCAGCTTTGAGATGTTATTTACAGATGAAGAAGTTTATGTTTTTATTATAAAATGTTAGTATTTTTTAAATTATTTGTTGCAAATAATTAAACATTAAGTCCGCTAAATATTCGCAAGTTAGTTTATTTCCTCCTTTAACGATATTAAAAGTTTCAATACTGTTGTTACTTGCAAAGTAAATTTTCAGTTACCATAACTGTACTATACAACTTAAAAAACCAAAAACAAACTTGTAAATTGTGCAGCATGGCGCTTAGCTCTCGAGTAGCTTTGTGCGAAATTCAAAAACAAACAAACAAATAAATAAACAATTTAATCATTACTAGGTTTTGATTCTTAATAATTAGTATCGAGTCATTGTGTATTTTAAATTAATCAGTTCCAGAAGTTTATTACTAAATATGAGCTCTACTACTGAAAAAAAGTTCAAAAAATGTTAAAATACATTTCTGTAACAAAAACTGTTTTACGATTAATTACAACATTTTGCTTCACAGAACGCAATATTTAAAATTTATGTTTGAAAGTGTTGGAACACGTTTTTACATCAAATTAGAACCTTCTAGCAAAGTGTACCCCTCAGTGACACAATGATACGTCTGCAGACTTACAAAATTATAAACCGGGTTTCAATACCCGTGGTGGGCAGAGAACAGATAACTCATCGTGTAGCTTTGTGCTTACTTGCAAACAAGCCAACAATTCTAAAAAAAAAAAAAAAAAAAAAGCGTTCTCCAAGTAAGAAATAAATGACAGCTTTAAGAATATATACTTGCCTGTGTGGAATTAAGAATGGGCTATCTGTGCTCTGCCCACTACGAGTATCAAAATTGTCCGCATACACACCGCCGTTCAATTGGAGGGAGGAGAATACAATGGTATGTATATATCCATTTAACATCACAACGTAATACAATAAAAATGTTATTACACTCATTTTTAACAATCATTGAATCATTCATAATACATATAATACCCCCACACACACACACATTCACACATAAATGTAATTTTAGAATAACAAGAGACCAATTGATTAATTTAGGTCGATCCATTCACTAAATAAAACTTTAGAATAAAAATATAGTTCTTAAAGCCAATATTTATGTTTCAAATATTTATCAAGTGTATTAATTGCATCTGAAGACAACCCGCTTTTGATGCTAGAAACTGCGCACAGCACAGATAATTTAATATGTAAATTTGTATTTAACTATAAGCAAATAAATTAATAAACAAACTGAAGGCATTCTAGTTTAGAGGCTAATCACTGTCAGAAAAATAGACTCATTCAGTCAACTGTATTACGCACGTATACTATTTCTATATGTAAAGCACTATCGCCTGAAAATAGATTCCTTGTGACTTTTTCGATAATGTTCTGAACCAATCGGAGGCTAGGAAACAAACTGTCGTCATCTAATTTCTGGAGCACATTGCTTATAGTTTGTAATACTACGACTAGGTTTTTGTATTAATTCAGGAAGTTAAACGAAATAAGGCTTGAATCAGAGTTACTATGGAAGTTTGATGTGCAGAGTACAGTGGTAATATAAATATGCATTAAAATATTTATTTTATTTCCAAGTTTCTGATATTACTAAAGTAGGAGTTAGAAGTAGTGAATGTTTTTGTGGAGACAGAATAAGTTAACAAAAGCATGATAAATTAAATAAGAAGTTATCTTTTGTGGGCTAGGCGTCATTACTCATAGTCATACTGAACTAATACTACCACCATTTACTTATTACTTTTAGTAATCCTAATAATATATCTTATAGAAATATTAGTATTATTAATAGTTATAAATAGTACTAGTAATGTTATTATTACGGCTAGTATTACATTAGCTTTCACCAGTTTCGGTTTGAAAAAAAGGGGTTACTGAGGTGTTTTTACTCATCTGCATATTTAATTGTTTTATATTTCTAGCGCCTTGAAGTGAAATCGTGGCCATAATTTATGATTTACCTACCTAAGTTTCAAAAATAATAATTCTAGCAACGTTTTTAATGCTGGAAAAAGGAAATGCTTAATTAAATTATGATTATGATTATACTCTAAACGACAAGTTATTAGCACTGCTAATTATGTACTGCAACGGGACACAATTAACAAACTTGCATAGTTTTAACTTTTCATATTTTCTTCACTTAACATTGATTACTTTTTAATATTAAAGAAGACGTCTTATATTACATTTATGCTTTAGAAGCTTTTAGAAGTATTTGGTTAAGTTTCTTTTACTGGTTTTTAGAAAAAACTTAAATCATTTCTGAACAATTATCTGTGAGTATGAAATTTTTTTTTGTTTTTATTTTCTCATCTTACTTGTTTAATTTTTAGGTCTTATGTTGAAATGATTATTTGTATTTAAAAATTAATTCTGTATACTGTCTTTTAGCACAACCAGGCCACCTAGTTACCACTGAATTTCCAAGTATCATCACATGTGAACTGTGGCTGTTGTTTTTTAGGAATGGAACAGCTGTTTAATCCAGTGGGATGTTATACTATCTGTTGCAATCTGATCTTGTATTAATTTTACAGTAAAATACATTATCAAATAGTATTTCCATCAGTGGATTATCTCGCAATATTATGCAGATGTGAAACTGATTAGACTTCCAACACAAAATAATAGTTATAAAATTATCTCTTCCCTTGGTGTTTGCTATTAATTACTAAACACTATCATTTTCTTCAGAGTAGAAGCCCTAATAGTCAAAATAGTTACAGATAATTATGATGTAATTTAAATAAATATCACACTCATCCAATTGCAAGCACAATACAACCAACAGTCTTGGTATGGGATTGAACATTTAAAGCAATGACAAAGTAACAAGTTTACTTTTAAATACCATAGTATCATGAAACAGCAGCTTGTGTTACATTTTCAGTATGTATGGCTGTGTCTACTTGCTGATCTTGAAATATCTGAATCTGTTTGAATATCTGGAAATAAATATTTGAAACTGATATCAAACCAAAATTACTTTTTGTTCTATCCCTGGTTACCTTTGTGTTTAACAGTTGTATTATCATTGTTATGCACTTATATATGTCCAGTAATTAGGTTTAGGCACAAATAAATGGTTGTAGTGCGAGTTAAACGAGTAGATGATCAAAGTTGGTGGTTGGTGTTGTATTTTAGTAAAAGGTGAGGGTTATGATAAAATAAAATTGATAGTAAACATTTTGGAAGAAATATTTGCAAATTGTTCTGTTGGTTATCATTACATCTCTGATATCTGCATGTTAGTAAATAATACTGTAAAATTCTGGATATAGAAAGTTAGGGTAATTGTGGTAACAAAATTGTTTCATAGCCCAGCTTTACATTGCTAATTTGAGCTACATGATACACTCAGGTTAAACCAGGAAATAAATAGCCAAACTGCAACTTGTTTGATTGGTTGTCAAGGCAATTAATACTTAGAATAGTAGTTTGAGATCATGCATCTGACTTCTGCCATGCAGTTTAGCTTGCAGTATGATTGGAAATACTGTACCCATGGGGTTTATCCTTGGAAGTAATAATAAAATAAAGTATAATAACTGCAAATGTTTTTCTACACTCCTCATAAATATTTTAGTATAATTGGGGATCATCTAAACTCTGTTGATCCAGGTGTTTGTGGCCTACATACACAAGTTTATACCCAAATTAATCATTGTGATTTTTTGACAAAAGAGTTAAAATAGAAGTATTACTTGTAATTAAAATGAGTTGGATTTGATGTAGAACACATATAAATATTAATAGGATATATTAATAGTACAGTGGTAATGTATAAATATTAGTAGGATATATTAACGGTAGAGTGGTAATGTACAAATATTAGTAGGATATATTAATAGTACAGTGGTAATGTATAAATATTAGTAGGATATATTAACGGTAGAGTGGTAATGTACAAATATTAGTAGGATATATTAACGGTACAGTGGTAATGTACAAATATTAGTAGGATATATTAATGGTACAGTGGTAATGTACATATGCATTAAAATATTTAATTTACTTACATTTTTCTGATATTGCTAGAGTAGAAGTTATAAGTAGTGAATGTTTTTATGGAGACTTGAGAGAACTGACTAGGTAACAAAAGCATGATAATTCAGTAAAGTTTATTTTGTGAGGCTAATAATATATATTAAATTAATACTGATAAAATTAAGTAAACAAAATCAAAAGGAAGAACTGTGTTAAAAAACAGCAAATCCAAACATTTCACTAATTACTTAAGTTTGTTATAACCTAAAAACAAGCCACAAGAAAAATAAATTAATAAATAAACAAAAAACAATGCACTAATTGAAAAGATCTTGGGGATATAAAATGTACCCTAAATTTTGAAGTGACTGTAGAAGTAGGACCCGCATGATTATTATTATTACAATTATTGAACTATTCTTTAACAAATATAAGAATTTATTAAATGCATATAAAGAAATAAAATTAGAGATGTTTTATTAAAAATTTCTAAACTATTTTCAGTTATGAATAAGGTCGTTTAATAACGTGTCACTACTTTATGCAGATGTATGCCTTTCTACATATAAAGGCTTCTTTAGAGCATGATAGTCATAGTAGACTTAATAAATGGGTGGTGGTTGGATAATATACTAATTTTATTTACATAACGGGATGGGACTCCTCATGTATACATAATTCATTTACTGGGCTACTAGTTAATGCCTTTCTACTATGATGGAGGCTGGAATGCTAACTTCAAGAAGTAAGTTTTTAACTTACTTTTCCCCAAATGGTAGTACTATATTTTTCAATTAATTTTTCTATTTTACTTTGGAGAGCAGTCACCTTCTCTCAACTATCTGTAGGCAGTGAAGGGTGATACAGATGTTGACATTGTGGGCTTGATAGACATTGTATCACCACTGCAATCTGGGTCCTACTTTTAGTCACCTCCAAGTTCCAGCTTTATGGATGAAAAATAAAAAAATTCATTACTTACATTAAGTGAAGGATAATTTAATGAATAAGTAAACAGCATCATGAGACAGTCAACTCCATGTGCACAAAAAAAAAAAACTTTGTTGATAAAACTGTTGCCAAATTAAGTTGACTGGAAGTTAAAATAATGTTGAAAAACAGACTGTACTGATATAAGGTTGATTTGCTACAGCAAATGACCTAAGAAAACCTGAATTACCGTAACATCATACTAGAGAATCAATGATTCTTTGTAGATATGTCTAGCCAAAGATACCACAAACAATAGGCAATGATCAAGAGAATTCCACGTTTAACACCAGTTTGATAATCTTGTTTCATAATATGTACAACTAGGTTGTCAACGTTAGCTTTGACTAGTTTGGTAATGACACAGTTTTGTAATACCAAATAGATGGCAATTCATAAACACTGGACAAGTGACATTCAGATGGTAGAGTGGTGAATCCACTATGGCACTTGTGGATTAAAACCTAAACAGTAATGTTTGCTAAAGCAATAGTAATACAAAAAAAACAATTATTACTCCTTACCTAATTTAACAATTAAATATTTACATACCAACACTCAATGTACAACAGTATTCCATCGTTGTTGTTATTAACATAACACTTCATAATAAACCAATGAGTGGTAACCATCTTGGTGGGATATGTACAATAGTTAATACTGTTTTATAGACTAATCGACATTAACATCATTGTACACATTAACCATCTTGTACACAATGATATGATTGTTGAGTTACATTTTACTGGTGATTAAGCTCAAACAAGATGATACTCCAATAAGTAGGAAATAAGTAAGTTGTTATTAACATTGTATGTAATGTAATAAATGTGAAATTATATATATGTAATAATTGTGCCAGCAGATATCTGCATCAGAAGGATGAAATAATGGTATTTTCACAAGCTTGTTACATGTTAACTACAAAAAATAAATAAGGTGAAAAAATTAACTAGAAGTTTACTTATGATTATAAAGCATGAATAACATTCAGTTGTTTTTTTGGATTTTTTTGCCTTAGTCATACTTTATACACTAAGCCATAACTCTTGTATCTTCACAATTTCATTTACTAAAACTTCAGTTAATTATTCGCTTGACAAAATTTTGTCACTCTAATGATGATAGATCTTAATATGAACAACCTAGCTTTTAAGCCTTTGTGTTTATTAACCTTACTTAGACTTAACTGGTCTTTGCAACTTAGTAATGGCACAAGATTGTATGTTGAGTAACATCCCAGTTGCAAACAGTTTATTTCAATACCACTATGATGTCATTCCTAGTTTTTACAATGTTAAAAATTAGAGAAAATTCTTATTAGAAATGTGGATACAAGAATTGGAACTTACACAACAAAATAAACAAATGTTTTCAATTCTTGAATAACTGCATTAATTATTTGTATTATAAGGATAGTAGTTACAATTGATTTTTGGTTATTACACAGTCTTAATTGAATACAAACCTTTCAAGAAGGTTTTTTTTTTCAATTTAATTTAGCACTTTATAAATTATCTTTGTTATTAAACTTAATTTCTTAACTGTTAGTCCATTAATATAAGATCCAGACTCTAGCATATTAAGGGAGAGACAAATGGTGTAACTATAGGTTGGTTCTCAGTGGAGGATGCTACTAGTTTCAGGTTGAGTGTTCACTCTGGCTGACTGCACATATTAACTACCAAATGACAACCTTTGTTTTCCACTTTTCTAATGTAGTTGTTGCTGATCATGTGTGATACAGTTAACTTTAGTTTCCCATATTAGTCCAGTTCTTTTTTAGTGTGGGATGATGTCCAGATTAAGTAATAAATCTTCTCCTCCCCTTAGAACTTGTTATAAATGTGTCCCAGTAGAGTTCTAATTGGGGACCAAATCTCCCATCCTTGGATGCTTAGGCTTACACCCATCTGCTTAATCATCTATTATTCTTGATTCTTAGTGTGAAACAAAACTCTGCATTTGTTGTGAAGTTTAGTTGTTACTCTTTATCATTCGTAGTGTGATATGAAAGGAAGATGTTATTAACCAGCAATGTACTTTTTATATTTGGTTCACTTATGATAATAACCAGTTAATCTTAGATGAGTTAAGGTATACTTTTCAACCTTAAGGCTAACAATAAGGTTAAAGAAATATCTGTTTAAGTAATAAATAACTGTGGATACCTTCTGTTATCAAATCCAGCCTAGGTTGTTTTTTTCCAAACAATAATCATACTGCTTTATAACTAGATGTATGCTGTGTGTTATTTGGTATGTGAATGTTTCTTCTGTTGTCATTGATCACACTTCCTAGCAGTTTCTACAGGTGAACTCTTAAAGTGGAACATTTAAGTAGGGAAGTATTGTTATTGTTTCACAAATGATTTTAATCAATTTTGATGAAAAGTACTCGGACCAGTTTATCTCATAACCTTGCTTATTATTATAAATTGCAAACCAACAACAATCTAAATTCAACTACCATCTATTCTGATGTTATTGAGATAAGTATAAAGTATTTACCACTTTTTGTTTTGTATTTTACTATAGAAATCTTAAGAAATGGAGAAAAACAAAGATGTGGATGCTGAAAAAGAAGGGAATGTAAAAATAAATGTTCCTGTAGAAAAAGAAGACTCATTGGGTAGTGTGAAAGTAGATTTGGTTGACCAAGATAAAAAAAATTTTATTCAGATAGATCCATCTTATGCACCTAAAGTTTTAAGAAAGAACAGTGCTGTCCAAAGAATTAATTCTGAAGGAAGCAGTGAAGCAAGAGTTTTAGTTTTGTACACTGGAGGTACAATAGGAATGATTAGAACAGAAAAAAAAGGTAAGAATATAGGTAGAGTTTGAAACAAAATCATTTTACTGATATAACATTTGATTCTTGTAATAATAATGTGGTATAGGTGAAATTAAAAAATACTTTTGGTGAATATAACACTGTCGTTGCATATGGTAGTAATATACAAGTTCAGAACAAAACATTTTACTAGATACAATGTTTGACTTTTGCTGCAGAAATATGTCCCTCAGAATACCTTTTTTATTGATAAGTTATATAAGAATGTAAGCCTTAAACATTATGAATTGTAGTTGAGAAAAACACAGCAATAAAGTATGTTAAAAATAAACTTACAAACTGATTAAACCCATTCTCATTTTTAAGATTGCTAATAATATTCCAGATGGAAAAGTGATTGGTTGAAAATTACCTTGCACTAGGAATCTATTCATTGATCGTTTACCTGTCCCAGATGTAGTTTTTAGCTTGAGAATCCTTGGTTGTTATATCATGTTTTAGTGAAATGTCTGAACACCTGAAGTGGGATATGCAACTTTATTAAGAAGAGAAATGGATCAGTTTCCAAGTAACTGATAAGTGTATATATTGTAATCAAATTTCTCCTGACACTGCACTGTGAAGACAGTTTTAACCCTTTCACCTGCACCTACTTTCAATATTAGTAGGATATGAAACTCTCAAATGTTGTTCCAAAAGTAAAACTAGTCAATAAAATACTTTGAAACTCACTAGACATTATCATAAAGACATGTAATTTCAGAAAAAGAAAATATTTAATTTTTATTATTTCTATGAAAAATTATTTATTTATTCTAATTATATGCACTCACATTCTGAGAAGTCTTTCTCTAATGACATCTTTCATCAATATTCTTTGACCTTGGAAAGGCTTATGATACTACATGGAGGTATAGCATTTTGTGAGACCTCCACTTTTATGGGCTTATGTGGTCATCTGCCCATTTTTATTAACAATTTTTTTTAATAAACAGGCAATCCCAAGTTCATGTAGGTTCAACACTTTCCCATTCTTTTCTACAGGAACTTGGAGTCGCTCAGGGCTATGTTTTGAGTATCACACTTTTCAGTATAAAGATTAATGTTATCATTGAACAACTCCCTCTTACTCTTGCAAATGGCCTCTATGTCAACTGCTTTCACATCTCATGTCAATCATCTAATGTGAGGTATATTGAGCAGCAGCTACAGACTGCCCTCAATCGTTTACTGAAGTGGACCACAAAAAATGGTTTTAACTTCTCTCTCTAAAACTGTTTGCATGCACGTTTGCCACCAACGGGGTATTCACCCCAATTCTGAACTTTGTGTCAGTGAATTGTGCTACCTGTGGTCCCTGAGACAAAGTTCTTGGGGCTTATCTTTGACCATAAGCTGACCTTCATGCCACACATCAAGCAGATGTGAGTCGAATGTACAAGAGCACTGAACATCCTCTGTGTCCTCTCTTCTACCACTTGGGGAGCATATTGATGTTCTATGCTAAAGATATATTGTGCTGTGATTTGATCAAAACTAGACTATGGGTCACTGGTATGTGGCTCTACTAGGACCTCAGCCTTGAAGATGCTGGACTCCATTCATCATCAGAACTTTAGCTCTGCACTGGAGCTTTCTGCACTTTCCCAATCCAAATCTTGTACACAGAGTCTCATGAAGCTCCTCTACACCTCCACTGTCTGCAACTGTCTTTACTGCATGCTTTGAAACTTCGATCCTTACCAAGAATTCCACATGGGGTTGGTTTTTCTTTTCTCAGTGGGCCATGTTTTTTCAGAACAAATGATCTGCCATTACTCCTTTTAGCCTTCATATCCAAGTGCAGTTGGATGAATTGGGTCTGTCCTTGGATAACTTTGCTGTATATACTGGTCAGCCCCTCTCACCATGGCTTATTACATTCCTCAAATGTGACCTTTCTTTGAGTCATCTGAGAAAAGCAGATACTCCCAATTGGAAGTTCCATTTTTTATTTGCTAAACATCTTTCAAACCATCCTTCCATTCCCATTTATAGGGATGGTTCAAAATCACGTGACTCTGTGGTCTCTGCCATGGTTTGGTGCTTGTGCATAGAATTCCCTCTACAGTTTCCGTGTTTACTGCTGAACTTTGCCATTTCTCTTGTCCTGGATCACATAGAAGCTAAGCAGTACTCAAATTGCACTACTTTATACTGACTCGCTTAGTTCTCTACTGGACTTTTGGAATTGCTTCACATCAGTTCTCATCCTGTTCTCACTGATATTCAAAATGAATTGGTCCATTTCTCATATACTTCTATCCAGTTTTTCTTGTTACCAGGCTACATTGAATTTGCAAGAATGAGCCTGTCGACACCTCAGCCAAATCTATCTGCTCTGGTGCTCTCACTGCTGTGCCTGTTCCACAAATGGACTATGGTTTTGTATTCAAGGTTCGGCTCCATGCCAGTTGGCAGTTGACTTGGAGTGAGCAACATAAAAACAAACTTTTCCAAATAAAACTCTTTACTGGACTTTGGCCATCTTGCTTACGTAAGGATTGGAAAGAGGAAGTTGTTCTAACTAGACAGTTTTTAACTCGTTTTCTTTTAGCTGGGGTTGATGAACCAATGTGTTGTCTGTGTAACACGCAGATTACAATAAGCCACATTTTACACTCTAGCTGTCATTACGACTCTCCACAATGGCACTTTTAGACACGTTTTTGTCCCAAGGTTTATCCATAACGCTTGTCAGTGTCATTGGTGATGGTGACATTGTCCACCTTGCAAATGTTTTTAGTTTTTTAAAGGCCATTGACCTTTTTAATGCTATTTAAGTTTTTAATTCATAAATTAGACCTTTCTTTTAATGTGATCTCTTTTTAAGAATTAAAGTAAAACTAGTTTGATATAAAATTAGAAAATGCCCATAACATCAAATAACTCAACCATGACTGGAAAGGCCAATTTCAGATGACTAACAGTGATGGCAAGTCATAATAATTAAAATTATGTTACAGAAAGCCCTTTAAACTTGTGTTACCATACTTTCTCTCTTACTGCTGTAAACTAGATATAAAAATTGGATTTAATGCTATTTAAGTTTTTAATTTGAATATTAAACTTTTTGTTTTACCTTGATTTCTTTTTACAAATTTTTAATAATTTTTACTTTAATTTTAATTTTTACCAGATGTTTGGATGCAGATAGCCTAGTTGCTTTGTGCCACAAAATGCCAAACCAACCAACTAACTGTAGTAACTCTGGTGACTCATGCAACTTTCTATAACTTTCAGGATGGGGTTCTATTTGCATTATATTCCTCTTGTACAATTATATCATACCCTAGCCACCACACCTTGAATTTGGCTTTGCATCCACAGCCCTATAGTTCCAATTACATTTGGAGTCTAATGTATGTGGTTAGGAACTGGATACATCTTGTGATAAGGAATAATATTGAGTCTGTAATGGGTTGGCCTTTATGACCCACATTAATATTTCACTTTCTTTGGTCAAAGAGCATAATTGTTCCTGAAGTAATTTGGGCCTTCACCAGTGTACTTTATAATATCTCAATTTTGCACACCTGTATTTTCTATGGAGATGTTTTCTGTATGGATTTTACCTTCATAGGCACCTCCATCTTGTCAGTGTGAAGTTCTAGCTAAAGTATGAGTAGAAACAAGTGTGTTTTAGAAGTTTAGATTCTGCTCCACTAAAGATGTATTTCTGGTTATAATTACCTCCATTCATGCTATCCCACCCTACTTTCTCACAATAGCCAATGTTGGGATATCATAATCTTGCCAGTCTTAAAGAAATTGGAGATCTTGTATACATATTGGGTATAGATAGTCACAATATTAAAATTGCTATTGGCAGTGTAGTGGGGTATAAAGACAGGAGAGAGTGAGGAAGAATTTATACCAATACTTAGATGTGCAAAAAAGAGATTTTTGGGGCATAAAGCTGAAGTGTGAGTGGAAGGGAAGTATTATTGAAAATACATTTTTTCATACAAGAAAATGTAAATGTAAAGAGAACCAAGTTTAATATTAAAGACAGAAAAGTTTTTTAAAATAATTATCAAAATATGAATCATCTTAAGTTGAGCGTTTTCTCATTTGGAAGATCTAAGTTTCAAAGTTATTGTTTATCTATAAGGTCTTAGCTCCAAAGTTGTTGTTCACTTAAGAGATCTTAGCATAAACTTATTGCTGAATTAAAAGTTTTTAAATGAGTTGTGAGATTGTATAAAAATATTAACTTTGTTTTTTTGCAGTTTATGCACCTGTGTGTAATGTCATGGAACACAATCTACGAAGGTTTCCCCAGCTTCATGATGACATTTATGCCAAAGAAATATGCTCTCTGGATACCAACAAGGTCCCACTTGTTCTTCCGTAAGTATGGTGCACGTATGTTATATGGCAACATCCCACTTGTTCCTCTATAAGTTTAGTTCATGAATGTATAGGCATTTATATTTTAAAAAAGATCTCAACATATTTTTTGTTATATATTATAGATGTACATAAACATACATTCATTTTTATTATTTCAGTTGAATCTTTGTTTAACAAGCAAAATATTTAAATAAGAAACCAGCAGATGTAACAAAGTGATTTGGTTCAAAGAACACAGAAATAGGATAATTGTAATGTTTGATTAATCTTTTTCATCCAACTTTTTTACTTCCCCTTTTTTTTGACATATTACAAATTCAATTACATTGTAAGTTTGTAAAAAGTAGACAAAATCGGTAAGTAATTCCATGTTCATGGGCTAGCCATTACTGTAGAGTTTTGTTTTTTAACTTCACAATATATCTACTCGTTTTCGTTGCATATTTTATTGCACTTGAAACATTTTTAGTGTAAAATTATAAATGTACTTGAACATATTTATTGAGAATGCTGTTTAAATTGAGACAGATATCTCAAAACTACTTGGTATGTTTTTAAGTTACGTTGTAGAATGTACAGATCACAATCTTTCATGTGTAGTAGGTTTGTAGCTGACACATACCCAAAAGAAATTCTTTCCTAGGCTGGGAAAAGTTGTTTGTTGTCTAGATTTACAACCATAAATCATCATCAGTCATGCAAAATTAATAATGCACAGCTAACAAACATATTTTTTTCTTACAGTGAATATCTGTTGACAGTGGTCTACTACTCATCTTATAATGACCAGTCACTTTGAACTTATCTTATGCAACTTTAACTTTGTTCATATATATTTTTATTTTAAGAATTATGAGCTTATGTTACTGATGGTTCCTTTTTTTCCAGTGAGGATCAGGTAATCTCACCTTTGTTTTTCCTACTTTGATTACTCAAGTTATATTACACTTGTGCTCCTCTCTCAGGTCATTTTGTAGCATGAGCATTGGTCACATCAACCTCTCATTTCAACTTTTCTCATTTTTTTGTATTGCTCATGTTTTCTATCTCCTCTGTCATTTTTTCCTTATTAAACTTCTTTGCTATCTATTGGTACTACACTCTCTTTTAAAATATGAAATTTCCTAATAGATGTATCTGAGGCCAACTCCCATTAAATTTATAACCAATAAAAAGTTTGGGTTTCAACTGATTCATTGCTATAGGCATCATACTATGTGGCTTACAAATAATTGACAGTTTACTTTCACATAAAAAACCTTCCTTGTAAGCACACTGGAAAGAATGATTAATGGTACTTGAGCAATACACTCTCAACCTGGTACTGCCTGTACTATTACGAACACTGGTCTGTGTCACTGAAGTGTATTATTTCAATTTAGTCTCTCTATTCAAAATGAGATTTCTTGATGAGTTCCTCTTTGAGATCTTTCAACTGGGGCAACTCATCAGCAGCCATTCCTTCTCAGTTTGTTTTTGCATCTGATGGCCCAGGGATCCCACCAGTCTTTTCCTTCTTGAGAACCTTTTTTTCTTTTTTACTGTTTAATGTTCTTAATCTGGATGTTGGTTACAGTAAGTCTCAGGAGTGACTTGTGTATGCAGCTACCCCTAAAAAGTGGTTTGGTAGGATCTTAACTCTCTAACCTTCTATGCTTATGGGCTCCCCTTCGATATATTTAAGCATACATAAGTGTTTTCTCAAGGGTTTCATCCTAAATCTTGCCAGAATTTGAATGCCCTAGAATGATCCCTTGACTTCACTGCCAGTTTTTACTTATTCCTTTTTGTGTCATTCCTAAGATGGTGGAAGTTTGGTAAATAGTAAAAGACCATTCACACTTAAATCAAATTTAGTCATCCCTCAATTGAAGGTGAATCATTTTCTCTCTCTGAAATGAGTGTGGTATCATATGATATGCATGAGCATGAGTAATGTGCTGTTTTCTACATTTTCATTATTCCATCTACTTGTCATTTCCTTCTGTTTGTCCACAATGATTGAATATTTAGTTTTTTGTCAGATTTGAATAGATTTTGCACAGAGAATGTATTCCTTAATCTACAGTTCAACATTTGGTCTCTATTTGTCATATTCACTGAGTTCCTCTCTTATTCAGGAGTCATCTCATTTGGGATAGATGATCAGACTAACATATGCCCATATATGTTCTCTTCAGTCAACTCTTGCCAATAATTGAAGTTGGTCCAAAGATTCACTCTCTTCTCACATATGTCTCTCTATTTTCATCAACTCTCACTTTTGTTGTAGCTTACATCTATCTAGGTCACTTTCAGTGGCTCTGCAATAAGTCTGAGTGCTTCTAACACCAAAATATTCAGTTTTCTATATCAATTATGACTTTGTACTTAACACCAGTGACATATACAAGTAAAATTCTTAAACCAATGCATTTCTTTCTCAATGAGGTGTGTTTCTAAACACACCATTTTCAGAGGATTGCTCTCTCTCTATCAATATTCTGAAGATATTGACTGTACAATGAGCTTGTAGTCATCTTCTGTCTCATCTGCTTGGTCATGTTCATGATCCATTCATCAACACCATTGTTTTTCTTCCACAAAAAACTTGCTCTTAAAAATTTTGTTTCCTTGTTCTGGATGCCTCCTGGTGAGCCTGTGTCCACCATATTTGGTTGGCAGCCTATCATGTCTAGGTTTCTATGTCCTCTGGTGTTTTAAGTGGAGTTACTTTTACTTTGGGATTCTTCCATATGCTGCCTTTATGACTCTCCTCATAGCCAAGATTCCACTCTTTTGATTTCCAGTTGTGTACTTTAAAGTTCTAGCAGTGAATTATCTGAGTCAGAATTGGTCCAATCTCTTTCTGTATTCCTATCCTACGATTCAACTTTTTCAACATTGTCAGTAACGTAAGGGTTTTGTCTTTGACCTTTCATCTCTCCACTGGCTATTTTCTGTTTATTTTTCTAGTTCTTGCAGATCTCTCCTGGTTTTTCATCAGTTTTTCTTCCTTATATGGTTCCTCTTCTATTTACCATCTCTTTCCAATACCAATTTTATTTACCTTCTTGTTACAGGAAATGTTATTCTGACATTTTACCCTTGTGTGCATCTTGTTCTCTTTGTTAAAGAGGAAGGTTAATGTCATTTCTTGACCACTCCCTTCCTTCCCAAAATTTGGTCTGTCTAGGAAATTGATTGGATAGTTTCTCCAACCACTCCCCCACATTTTTTTCCCCTTCTACAGTAATTCAGACCCTGATTGCCTCCTTTGTCCTGAATATGTATTTTGTTGATACCTCATCCACATTGCCACCTTTTGAAGCAGTCAACATCTTTTTTTATGACACATTCCTTTTCCTTCTTTTATATCATCCTGATTTGACCAGTTGGGTTAAACAGATAAACTGGATTGTTAATTCTTCTATGGATGATATGAAACCTTTCATGTCTTTTTTGCATAATGCCTGCCATCTTACAGTTTCTACATTATGTACATTCTTTTGTTCCCTCTTTCCCAAGTTTCAAACTACTGGGGAGGTTGGAATGGAGTTTCCTTCAAGGGATATCCATTTGTGTGGGACTGAATGAATGATACTTGTAAGTGTGGCATACAAACAACCTCACTACATTATGAACCAAATAATTCTCAGTGGCTAGGCCATCTTAATAGATCATGTGTTTACTTTTTATGTGACAAATCTGAGATGTCTCTGCCTGTAACTGCTTGTTTTCATGTACATTTCATCTAAGTCTTTTTTTCATGTGTTATATATAGCCCAACATACTGCTGTAACCACATTGCACACTTATGGTCAGCTATCAGAGATATGATGGCTTGTTGAGCAATGCACAGTTATTTTAACTGTATCCTTTGCTCTCTCACCCTTATTGAGTAAAAAAGGATGTGGTTTTTTCCTTCCACGAATAATTCACTGTCTCTTTAACTCTGATAGGCAATACACTTTGAGTTTTCCCTTTCTGACACTATGGTTTCAGAAAGGAACTCAGTTTTTTTTAAATTTCTTAACACACATTGGCTCCTTCAACAGCTTCTTAATGTGGGATTCTATATTTTATTTCTTAGGAAAAATATCTTTGTGAAATACATTTTGGATATGTTTTTGAACTGTGTTCTCAACTCTGTCAATATATTTATATAATATTGTTTGTCTGTCTTAGTAATTTGAATATTTTAACAGAAATTGGCTCTTTTTACTGTTGAGTAAGTTTTAAGACATCATTATATTTCTCATAAATTTATCACAGTAACGATGTAAAACAGTATGTGTGAGCAGTTATTCTTTATCAGCCATAACCTGAACATTGTCATTACTGTATATCCCTAGTGTAATTTATTAGCTTTACTTAAGGAATAACTTGTCATTTTTCTCTTAACTTCAGTTGTGTGTGTAAAGCTTTAACTCCCAAAATATTTCACTTCATTTTTATATGCTTCTTCTTTTTATGCAAACAGTTTTAGTTTTCATGTGATTATTATTTTTATTGTTTAGGCTAGCTTGAATATATCTATTTAGAAAACTAAATACTTTGATTCATAATTTTCTACATATGTAGGGAAGATAAATAGCATCCAGAACAGCTGACATTCTAAATTAGTTTCTGTTACAGCTCTTACAATCCTCAAATATTCAGATTCTTGTTAATTGTGCTGAAAAACAGTAACTGCCTGACTTGTTTAATGAAAGTTCACATCTTGAACTGAAGATGTTAATTCTGTGAATAATGATATTAATGTAGATTATCATTCATTGAAAGGGTGAAATATAAACTTGTTTTTAACAAAGGATAGAAAATTATGCCTCAATTTTTTTTTTCTCGACATAGTAAACATTAAAAGTGTAATGAAAATATAAAGGCACCAATTCTGAAAAGAAAGACATACTGTTTTCAAGAATTCTATAAAATTGAATAGGAGGATTAATCCTCTCACCATACATGACCTTTTTCAAGTCATTTTATATCACTGTGTCAAATTTGGTGCTGAATGATCAAGGAATTTAGAACTATATAAGGAACAAATATTGGTGTTTATTTATATAGATAACCTAAAGCAAGTAGTTACCTAATAATGTAAATAATGGACACAACAAAGATAATGTTTTACTCAACTTTTTTGTGAATCTCATCAATGTAAAGTATTGAACATCAGATTTATTTATTATGCTTTTGTTTTTACATTAAATGACTGAAAATTGGCTTACTACTCTCTTTTTCAAATAGAACTTAATCTGTATCCATTTAAAGTTTTGGCTCATGTCTGATATTTTTTCCTACTATAATATTTAATCCATATTTAATACGATGTATTTAATAATTAATTATAGAATATCATGATTTAAAAATAATTTTATAGGGAAACTGGAGATCCAAAACGTGTTATTTACTCAATCTATGAATATGATCCTCTGTTGGATTCATCCAACATGACTATGGATGATTGGATACATATAGCTCTAGATATCAAAGTAAGTGTACAAGAACATAATTAAACTATATATAATCTTATTAGTAACAAATAATGTTTGTTTTATGAACATTATCTTTTTATACAAATCAGTAGATAAATTAACATGTCAGAATTATCAGTAGTTTTTTTTTGTCACGATCTTATACCCTCCCTTCCAAAAGGAAAAGTACTCAGTGATTTTTTTTTTTGTTGATGTAATTGAAGTAATTAATATTATATATTAAATACTTGATCAAAGTTCTAAAATTGATATTGCATAAATATGTTTTTTAGAACAAAACTAAAATTTAAGTGAAGTAAA
Source organism: Tachypleus tridentatus (assembly GCF_004210375.1). Taxonomy (NCBI): domain Eukaryota; kingdom Metazoa; phylum Arthropoda; class Merostomata; order Xiphosura; family Limulidae; genus Tachypleus; species Tachypleus tridentatus. The sequence continues at coordinate 87,373,251 of NC_134834.1, read as the reverse complement.
GAATTTGATCAGAAATTTAATGTTTAATGTGGTGAACAAATTTTTTTTGGTTACTAATGTAAGTACCAAATTTTACATTCTAGTTTCCCATTTCTTTCATACTGAATCTCTATCTTTTCTACAATAATTAGATGATAGTAAAAGGAATGTGATTAGGTTACAAGGTAGTTGTGATCTGTTGCCATATCAATGGCAAAAGTGAAGAGCAGACCAGAGTCAGGCAACATACTTAGTAAAGCGTGAACATTTACAAGAGGGGAATACAGGTTTTGTAGGCAATGTTTGCATGAGTACATGTAAGCCTGTAGAAATCTTGTTTGATACAAACAATAGTTTTAAAACTTTCATTTTAAAGGAACTTTCAGGAAAGGCAATCTTAAAACTTTTTACCAAGTTTTAGAACTAACTAGCTTTTGGCTGGCTCTCAATTTATAATAAAATTCTTAATTGTTGTCTTGTTTTTAACTAGTCAGTTGCTAGATCATTCTGTTGGTGATGTAAGTAAACAAAGAGCTACTTATCATACTTAACCTCCATAGCTATAGCTCTCCTCGTTCATTACTGTACTCTTTATGCAAACTCTCTCACTTGCCACTAGCCTTGAGGGTCCCATCTTAAACTCGCATGTTTCTATGTTTAATTGCTCCATTGCATGAAAATGACCATGTAATAATGCTCCACCAATTGGAGTGCAACAGACTCTTCTAGTTCAACTTACTCACTCTTTCTGCTGATTATTCAATGAGCATGTCTCAATTTGGCACTCATGAGTAAAAATGTGTCCTTGTTTGTTTTTTTCCATTGTGAGTTTTTGTGTTATGAAAATATTAAAATTGGATTTTAGTTTTTGAACATTTCTGTACCAAGGACACTGTGGCAAACCCCAGATTAAGGCATGGGCTTAATGGGCGTAAAGCCTAGGGCCACATGCTAATTATCAGGCTTCAAACTATGACTATAAATGTATTGCACTGCACATAGAGGTTCTGTCTCAAGGGGGCCTCTAAGTTGAAAAGCCTAGGGCCAGTAAAGCCTTTAATTTGGTCTTGATTGTGGCCTTTTATTTTCTACTATTGGTGACTTCCATTTTGTCTGGTTTAGGACAGCAAGATTTTCTTCATATTAGACAGATAATTAAAATTGCATCAGGCTCCTCTTTATCCGTTGAGGAAGTGTCGACTGTTATGCAAGACAAGATAGAATCTTGCATGCTTCTTGGACATTCATCTGAACCTTATTTGCCTCTTCCTACATATCCAATCAATGATGAAAGAAATTTGAGTCTCCCACCAACTGCTCTTACCAAATCTTTTACCAATTATATTGTGGATCTGCTTAAGCATATTTTGTAATTTCTGGATATAGTTTTTAGGTATATTACTTTTGCTTTCTTTCTCTTCTATCTTGTATAATTCTTCTCCTTCACTTCTTAACTCTTTTAACACAGGCTTGGTCACTTTAACCAACAATGTGACCACTTTGTATTAATTTAAAATTTTTATAGATTTAATAATTCTAATTTTCAATACAGTGTGTACCACAAGGTTTGGCACCCTTTTAATTAACGTTTATAAGTTTTTCACATTGTAAAAAATTGTATCTTTTTAGTGAAGTATTTTTAATAAACTGAAATAAAGCTTTGGCTATGAATATATCTCATCCTTATATGATGCAGGCATTCTTTATCTTCCTTACCTGGTTAACATGTATGCCTTGGCCCACCATTAAGTAGTATTATTTTCCTTGGATCCTAAATTCTGAAGTCTATTCTTGGAGCTTGGGGTCAGATCCTCTATTTTCATTTCCTGAGGTTCAGATTTTATGCTTTTGTCTTGCCCTAATTATACTGGTTTATTATTTTCCTTCCCTTTCTATTCTTTTCCAAGAAATTTGTGGTGCCACTGCAGGTTTTTCATCAGATATTTATTCCCTCATCTTTTCTTTATTGGTGCATTAATCTTTTCTGGCCTTGTCACTTCTAACTTGATTGCTCTGTTGAAGAGGGGTGCCCTACTTGCTCTTATGTTTACCTCTATCTTATTTCAGGGATCTTGGCCTGATTTCTTTTTTTCCCACAGAGATGTTTTTGATGGAGAACCTCATTCTCTGTATTCACATGTTGAAATTATGTATTGACATTCTTTCATGTCTATAGCTGATTTTTCTCTCATTATAATCTTCCATTCTTCTTTATTTTTTATTCTTGTAGTTCTGTGTTTCCTCTGTGTATAACTCTTGGTGCTGACATTTTCGTCAGTGGCTTTCCTTATAGGGTCAGGACAAGCAAAGGTCAACTAGAAATTCTGTTTGTGGCCAATTATTACATTATAAATATTTTAGAATTTTCTTCTCCTCCTTCATTAACTCATATTCCCATTCCATTTCTTTCATGAGATCCAGTTCTCATCTGCATCTATTGATGAAGGTTTCAGACATGTTGGTCAAGGATGTTGTGAAATGAGTTTTTTTTTATCTTTTTCTAGGATTTCATTCTGTCCCACTAGTATTTCTAAAAACATACTATTCTCCTTCTTTGGTAGGCATCTTGTTGGTAAGTCAGGTGGTGGAAGTTTCACATCACACCCACTTATTATCTGGTTTGCTTGGGTTTGTTCCACATTTGCCATTTCTGTGGAGTTCAGCCTTCTCCACATTATTAGTGGGCCTTGGTGGATTTGATTTTCACAGCTTTATTCTCTCATTCCTATCATGCATAGGAGAATCTTTTTAAGGGTAGTTGGGCTTCCAACTCACTCCTTATTCCTTTGAGACATGCTCATCTTTTTTCTTTTTTTTTTATAGTAGACTCTACTTGAGACATGTAACCTCTTTTGGGATTCCTTATCCTCCCTTATCTACCTTCTTTCTTAGGTGCATGATATTTTCACCTAGTAGCTCTTCAGAACCATTACTTTAAAGAATGTTGCTCTGTTCCTCTTTCTCCTTCTCATTTGGTTCTTTATGTTTCTACAGATTTTCCTGATAGCATGTGGCACTTGTCTTGGTTTCTTTGAGCTTTTGTGTCAGTGAAACCTGGAGGAATTACTCTTCAGGTCAACCACCATGGAGCTCTTAGAGGCTTTTTCAGTTATGGATTATTTCCTCCCAATGATAAGTGGTCATTTGGTAATGATCCATATTGATAAGTTTTTTGGTGTATCCTATATCTACTGCCAAGATGTCACATGGTCTTTATCTATTTCAAAACTTTTGCCCTTCTCTTCTGGCTCATTTTCTGCATGCTTGCCTTGTTGCTTGTAATATTATGCATACCCTGAATCTTGTTATAGATTTTTCTCTCATGGCCAGATAGTGCTTTTCTTTTGGGAGTGTTCCTCAATTTATGTTTTTCATGAGGCTTTTCGTTTATCTGAGCACCTCTCACATCAAATGCATTAGACACTACAATAAACTTCCTTTATTATGATCCCCTGCTTCATATTCATCAGCTCTAGTAATGGATGCATTTAGTCAGGGCTAGTCCAACCTCTTACTTTAAGTTTACTCCCTATTTGTTTCCTCATTCATTCGGGACATTACTGGTTGGCTTAGTCTTGGTTTCCTCTATTGAACTTTTTGTTGTCCTCTTCTTCAACATTAGCTTTGTGCTTTGTTTTTAAAGAAATGTGGTCTTATCAGTATTGACATTGCAGCTACTTTTCGTCTTATCACATGATAGTGAGTTTTTCCAGGGTAAAGTCACATGTGGAATCGTTATTCTTCAAACCCACAAAAGACTTTCCAAACATCAGTGTTTCATGACATAAGAGAATATTTGATTTTACTGTGCACTTTGTCACTAAATGTAGATTTATTACTGATAATTCATGGCATAGGTACTTCACTTATTGGTGATACAGGGGTAGAAAAATTCTAAATTTTCAGCAGGACATGTGTCCTGCTGGACAGTGAAATTTGCCAGACATCTGAAATTTTAGCAGGACACCTCAAAATTGTCACCGGACATTACCGAAAACAAAAAAATCAAGTAGAGACTATTATTATATAAAACAGAATCATTTTATTTATGGCACTGAAACATTATTTCAAAGCAAATGGCAACAAGCCTTGTATCCATTAAAAATGGCACATCAATCAAACTGGTAGATTTAGTCATTCAGCACTAAGACATCAGCTGATGTAGACTCAGTATCTCTATTGTCTCTACGTGTGCAAGTTCCATGTGGACTCACAAATCGTCTGGTTTTTTACTGTCCTTCCACCAGGATTCTACAGTCTTGCACAGTAATTTTGTACTTGCAAGATCACAGGTCTTATTCTTAGCTAATTTTATTGTCATTAAGTCATTAAGAGAATCATTTATTAGTTTGGACTGCCAGTCATCCTTAATAACTGCCATCTGGGAAAATCCACATTCTGATTCAGCAGATGACACTGAAATCACCTGCATGAGGCATACCAAGGCCAACACTGTTGATCCAGGGAAAGGTTTACTGTCCTGAACAGTAATTTGGCCCACAATCCACTTGCACTACAAGCCAGGGACTCATCTGATTTGGCAAGTCTTGTGGCTTTGAGCAGTGTCTCATGTAACTCAGCTTGGCAAATATCAGCTGCAATATTGAAACCCTTAGCTTCTAGCAGAGCACCAAAGTGGTCCAGTAGTGTCTGGAGTTCATTATGACCATAAGATGGCAATGCTTCCTTGCTTTTAGGCCAGTTGCTTGGTTCAAAAATTTGAAAGGCACCAATAAAATCCTTATCAAATTCTTCAAATCTCTCCTTCAGATATGTGACAATTTTACTTATGAAGATGGCATTTCTTCAGCCACGAATTGAGCAACTGTCTCTTTTGTGACACTTTTTGAGCCTCTGGCTCTTGTCTGACCACTAATAGCAATCACCTTTCCTTTTAGTAACCACTTGCCAGTTTGTTCACATGTTGTGAGCTCTTTAACAGTTTTCTGGGATCTCTCAACATGATTCAGATTGCCCAGCTTTTCTTTGCAAACAGCGAGTTTGTCAGAAACAATGTTCACAGTAGCAGAATTGTCTTGCATTTTGAGACTAAGAGATGTAAAAACAGGCAGAACTGCCAAGAGTATGTCCATGTACAGGATGAATTTAAGGCTTGTCAAAGTACTGTATAATTCTGTGGCTTTCTGTCCACATTCCCCTTTGTCATGCAGTTTTACTTGATACAAATGCTCTGCTAAAGCTGGCCAGTTATGAGAAACTGACTCCAGAGCATGCTCTTTGCCGGCCACCTACTGGGTTCCTGTCCCTTTTGTTGGCTTTCTAACAACAGTGTTGTTGGCTTTACCAGCTTCTTTGAGGCCAGCTCAGTTCTGTGGCGAACTGTCATAAAACTTCCATAGGTTTTCTAAAAAGGTTTGGATACTATCAAGGTAATGGATGTCCTTGTAGGTCTTCTTAATTGCAAGTTCCAAACTGTGACTAACACAGTGGATCTCTATCAAATAAGGTTTTTGCACCTTCAATCTGTTAACAAGTCCTTTATTTGTGCCAAAATTGACAGCTGCCCCATCAGCTGTCAGGCATACAATTGATTCAAGCCAGTCGTGAAACTTGACATATATGGACAATGCTGTAAGTACAAAACATTAGTACCCAATATTAGTTACTTTGTTTGTTTTGTTTTTTTTAAAAAAAAAATGTAAATTTGTCCTTCAGAAAATTCAATTGCTCCATTATCTATTACTCTAGTTGTGCTAGGTTAAGCTCTGTCAGTGGTAAATACATGGTTTTTCTTGGTTTAAATCAATTGAAAAATGCTTGAGTTTTCACTGATGTATATTAATAATGGAATGACTATGTAAATCTGAATTAAAACACAAATGTACATGAAATATTGTCCATTTTAGTTATTTTTTTTATTAGGAATTCAGGATAAATCCAGAAAATACTCATCCTAGGTAATTAAGAAACCTTTACCTGAACTTAAGTGCCTGTAGCAAGTGTTCAGAATCAGCCTTCTCAACTGACTGCACAAATTAAAACACAAATGTACATGAAATATTGTCCATTTTAATTTTTTTTTATTAGGAATTCAGGATAAATCCAGAAAATACTCATCCTAGGTAATTAAGAAACCTTTACCTGAACTTAAGTGCCTGTAGCAAGTGTTCAGAATCAGCCTTCTCAACTGACTGCAGACACAGGAAGTGGGTTACTGAGTAACAGTCACTGTCCAAGTATCTTACATAGACTATCTCCTGCTCAATGTTGGCAGTGTTTGTTGAGCCGTCAGTCATAATGCCAAAGAATAATGAGGTGTGCAGACGAGATCTGACATTAATTCTAATTGTTTCTGCAATATACTTTGTAAAGATAACTGCTTGTTTGTCATTGGCATGATGTTCTGTTAAGTTCATACCAAAGTTGTGCTCCTGCAGCAACAGAAGCTCTTGAAAATTGCTGAATGGTTTGGCATTTAAAGCCATATAAAGGGCAGTCCTGAATAGCACAAGCAAATGATCTTTCTCAGTCTGGTTAAGTTTGCTCAATTCTTTCATCATGGGAGTTAAAAAATCTGGTGTTTCTTTGCTGTCTTAGCTTGGCAACTTAGACTATGGTCATGACTGTTTTTATGTTCCTTAACAGCACTTGCTCTCAGGTTGGAAAATCCTGTTATGAAGGTGTTCTTCTGCCTTCCACTACTTTGGTCATATTACTGATAAATTGAGCTAAACATCAGTCCAGTAGCGTTATTATACTTCAACCATGGTCGGCCTCTATTCTATTCATCCTGGAAATGACGAGTAGGCTTAGCACCAGTACTAGCAGTAACAGTTTTTGCTTTAACACTTGGGCTTGGGTCAACAAGCTTGGGTTTTCTTACTCGGGGTTCCATAGTATTGTCTTATGATTCATTAGTCTTGCTCGTGAAGCCAAACTGAAATACATCATGAGACTTTCCCGTTTTTTTTACTATCAGATGCCATGGTCAGATAGTCGTGAATGTTTGAGTCACATGACTATCCTGGACAGCACGGATAAGGTGATCTAAAAAGCGCATTTTGTGAGAGTTTATGGTTGTTTTTTAAAATTTGCTTTTTTTTTGTCTTAAATTAAATCTTAAATTTTGCAACTTATTTTCCACTCATTATAGAATATACGTTTAAGCAAAATCTTGGTACTGTGCATACACAGCTTTTGCCTCACTTATTTTTGAGGGGACGATGATTTGTGTCCAATATGTTAGGAATATGACCACCGGTCACAATGTTCAGTGATAGATGGGAAAGTGCCAGTCAAACTTGAATTTTTAACAGACATGCCTGGCTTTAAATAAAAATTTCGAACCCTGTGATACAATGAACAACTTCACTGTTGTTATTAGAAGTCCAATTTCTGATGTAACAGTTGCCATCTAGTGCACAAACATCTTAGTCGCAGACTGCGAAGCTAAATAGAAAGTCATGTATGACATCTTTGTCCTTTAAATTCATGAAAGCTTTTCCAGTCATCAAGCCCTGTGGAAGTGCCATGAAAAATTGGTAAGGCCATGGCTTCACTGGCCTTTAATAATAATAGTTGAAAAATAAATGTAGCAAGTAGACAACACTTGAAAATAAAACAAATAGAAAACTATGTAGTAAACCCTGTAGATAAATATTAAAGTTTAATTGTGTTTCATAAATCTAGTTGATTTTTAGAGATTGCATCCTATTTCTCTTTTAAATATATGTGGAACTTTTCTCAGTTTAATCTTCAACTAAGATTATATCTATTTTTATTTCATTCATTCATTTCATTAAATAGCTCTACTCTCCGTCTTGTCTGAGATGTCTGTTTTTTTTGTTTGTATTAAAATTTTTATCTTATTAAATGTTTTTTGCAGAATGTTAATGTTTCTCCTTATTTTTCACAAATTCCTATATGATTAAATATTTGTTATTGGATCTGAATGTTTTATAAACTGTTTGTTAAGGAATGGAACATTAGATACTAATTAAGAAAATATGGATATCTTTTTTTTTTCATAAAATAAAGGTTTTCTTCACTATTACTATTTTTGACTATTCTTAATTTCTTGTCTTTGCTAGCAATCATATGAAGAGTTTGATGGCTTTGTTGTTCTTCATGGTACAGATACTTTGGCTTACACAGCATCAGCACTCTCTTTTATGTTGGAGAACTTAGGAAAGACAGTAATTCTTACTGGTTCTCAGGTTCGTTCAGATGATTGCCCTATATTCTGATTTATTTTCTTACACCATATATGTGTTAAATTAAAAAATTTTAAAAGCTATTTACTTTTAAATAATACTGTATACATTCTCTTTCCGTAGTACAGTATCAAATATATGATCACTATTGTGTTGGTACTGCTAATTTTAGTAAGCACAAAGCTAATAGTATGTTAGATGTGTTAACAGTGACTGTTATTTTCTAAAATATATTTAGTTTTTGTAACATTTATGAAACATGATAATGTGAGTTGTTTCCTGTCTGTTCATGTTGGAGAAATGTTTACTCTGGTCTAACACACACTTATTGTAAACCAGTATAACTCAAGGAAAATAAAATGCATAGGAGTTGTGAAACCCAAGCTCATTAATAATCTATCTTATAATTAATTTTTATAGATTCCTCTGTTTGAGCCACGGAGTGATGGACGAGAAAATTTTCTCAGTTCACTTATAATTGCAGGAAATTACATAATTCCTGAGGTATGGATTTTATCAAAATATTAAATTTTTTTTTAATCATTGTTTCAAGAGTAAGAATGAAATGTACTTTTGACTTCAAAATATATTTTTTTCTATCATAAAAAAGTAATAGTTTTATATACTAGTAATAGGGTAATTTTGAGAGCTTAGACCATATAGTATTGGCGATACTTAATATAAAAAAAAAATAGAGTTATTATCTGTTTTTAATTTTTTTAACACTTAAAACTTGCTGATAGACAAATTTCATGTAACAAGTTTTGTTTTTCACTTGAATGTTTTGATATTCTTTCATATAAGTTTTATATGACCTGAGTTTTATGTATTACAGGTCACTGTCCTTTTAACAATCAACTCTTTCGAGGCAATCGAACAAGTAAAATTAGTACCAGCAGCTTGGATGCCTTTGGGTCTCCAAACTTAGCACCCCTTGCAACTGTTGCCATTAACATACATGGTAAATAAATAATTTGTTTACTGTTGGTTAATTAGAATCTTCATATTACAAAATATAGTAGAATGTGAACAGACAAAAATAGTATAAATTAAAACTTAATTGTGATTAAATAGTTGTACATGTTGCTATTTGTTAACTCCTGTCTATGTTATTATGTACGGATGTTGCAAATGCCATCCTTACTACCTGACTTGCATTGTTTTTAAAAGATTGATACCAGCCATTTTTACATCTTTTTTTTATATAATTTTCTTTACTTCTTTTTTAATGCATTAGACACAGGTTGTATCTGTAACAAACTTCTAAGTGCATTGATGTTCTAACTTTAATATATATTGTTTATCTGTTATTGACTGGTAATTCCTGGTTCACCCTGTGCTTAAATTTTTAAAGGAACATAAATTTTCTGTAATAGCTAACTTCAAGGGGTAATAATATTGTTTACACTAAAATTGATATTTTGTAATTACTACTAGTTAATAATACTAATAAAAGTGCATACTACATTTGAAACTGTGTCACCTCAATGAAATTGGTTGACACCATTGTTTTGGTTTTTGAGTTCTCATGTAATAAAAAAAATAGTAGTACAACAACAACAAAAAATCAAACGTTATGCTGTGATATTTAAAGACGTTCCCAGAATTTGACTTAAGTCATTACATATACATATTGTAATGAAAGGAAATGCTGTATAGTATTTTAAAGTTCTGATGAACTGCTGAAGAGATTTGAAATACCATTTCAGTGAGCAGTCTGAACCATATCTATGTAGGTAGTGCTACTGCCTGCCTGATATTTAATTACTGGTTTAATTGTTGTTCTCACCTACATAGGTAGCTTGCTTTGATCAAAAGTTAATGAAAAGTTTTGTTTGGGAAAATAAACATGTACACAGATGTAACTTAAAAGTTTAACGAGTTTAGTGATACTGTAAATGATTTTGCTTGTGAAAACAGTTTATTCTGAATTGTTTTACTAGTTTATTTTTCTTTTCACATTTAAGATTTAAGAGCAATTGCTTCTGCTCCAAGATCTATTTAAATATAAATCCTGAGTGATTCATTATTTAAGTTTTGAAGTACTGATACATATTTCAAGTAACTCGTGAACGTAGAACAACTACAATTTTATAAATATGCATGAAGTAAATATTTCTGTTCAGTATATTTAATTACTGTAAATTATTTATCATTAGAAGTAGTTACAACAGAATTGTCTTCCAGTATGTTGGAATGAATATTAAATTTCTCTTCACTTAAAAGCCATTATTTCTGTCATGAAAAGTGTGTAGCAGCTGTGAAATGTTCACTACCAAATAAATCAAAATAAAGTTTTTGCTTACATTTTTCAAGGAAATCTATGACATGAACTGAGAATCTTTACATGAGTTGGCGTGAAATGATTCCAATGATAAACTAAACAATGCATATGTTTTTCTGTTTTATTTTAATTTTAAAGATGTCATTGCACTATACGTTAATGATGATACTTGAAATATTCAGAGTCTGAGTGTAAAGAACTACAATACAAAAATAAATTTTTAGTTAAAATGCTTGATTAAAATAATCTCATTATGATACAAAATGATTGTAATCTTTAATGAAATCTTACCATTTGTTGTTAAAATATGTTAAAATGCTCAGTTATCATAAGTATTGTTGAATTCCAATTCCCAATAAACTACACTTGTAAATTTATAGTTGCTGAATTTATTGTTCAGTATAATAATCTTAAAAATTGTTTAATATTTTTCAATGGTTTCTAAGAATACAAAAGTATAGTGTAAGGAGTTCTGTTGTTTTTTCTACCAGTTTTTTTCCTTGTGATAACTGACTACTAGCTGCACAGGAAGTCAGCACAGTAGGCTTGTTAAGAGACAAGAAAGTGAAAATTTGGTTGTGTGGGTAAGAAATGTATAAGTTACTCTAACATGGAAAGTTTATTTTAACAGTTAACTCTTATATCAAAATCCTTTTTTTGTAATAACTTTATGAAAGTGTATTTCAGAATAGTACTGTTTCAAATTTACAACTGTTTTTTGTAGTAAATTGGCAAAACATTTTCCAACCCACAACAATTGAAAAGTTCCGTGTCCATGACAAGTTAAGTCGACATGTGGGTCTTTTGCGGCTTTTCCCCAGTATAACTGTTGAAGTGGTAAGATGTTTTCACAACTACAGTTTCAACACAAAAAATATAAAAATGTGTTTTGAGCTTCATAAATGTAATCCATCTCTTTTAGCATACACCAGATTTATTTCTAAAATATTTATAGTTTTTAACTACAGTTTTTGATATATTTTATGAAACTTCTTTGAAATGTTGTCTAAAAGGTGAATATGTGCATATTGCCTGAGCTGTATGTTTGACATTTTGTTTTTAGCTGTTCAAAATGCAATGTTTTCAATACACAGTACTAATGTTTTTAAACATTTAGCATATAAGAACAATCCTATTTTCTTTTGTATGTATTTGAATTGAAAATGTTTCACAGTAAGCATTTTGGTATACTACCCTTTTGCCTTTTACATATACAATTAGTTTTTAACTTAGGGTTTAAATGTTAGTTCCCAGATTAAATAATACTAACAGTTAGGATCACTTTTTTGTTTATTATTTACAGAAAGAAAAAAAATAAGGAATGAGTGATAAATAAATGTTAATGTTTTATGATGTGTTAAATGAATTCCTAAATTTACTTACATTTATTCTTAGAGTTTTGCAAAATATGATATTTTTGTTCATATTATAATTTTATGTTAGAATTTCTAAGCTGTGAGGTAATTTCTTTTGCCTTCCATCAGGCTACTTTTCCCTCCTGTATTTGCAACAATTCAAATAGATTTTACCCATTATTCTTTCTCATGCCAAATTTTCTTGCCTTTATCTTGCCCACATGTCTATCCTATGGTCCTTGTCTGCCAGCCATCTTCTTTCTGTGGGACCCAATCTGGTGAGAGATAATTTATTCCAGTTTGTTCATTTAAGGTGAGATTTTGCCTAGGATCTATTGGTTTTTTTAGGTTTTATCAATAGGCCTTGTCACCCATTTCTACTCCCTTCCTCCTTTCTCTCAGATACCCTTTCCATTATCTCAAGATCCTACCAAGTATCAACATCTGTAAAAGGCAGTACAAGATCTTCTCTCTAAATATGCTATCAAACCTGTAATTCACCCTTCCCTTTTGGGGTTTATTCCAGGCTGTTTGTGATACCCAAGAAAACCAGACTTGCACCTTGGGGATAGGTCTATTACACCTCAATTGCTTCTTGGTGCTGCCTCTCTTTTTATTATGGAGTCTTTTGTCACTGACAGGTGGGTTATTTCTGTGTTTTTTAGATGGCTCAGGTCAGTGTCTTGAATGCTTCATATTCCCATATGAAGACAATCAAGACAGTATCTTTAGTTTGTTCATCACAGGGTGGTTTATTCATCTTCCACTTTTCCTTTCTGGCTTGCTATAGTCCCACATATCTTTTGTCAGATGGCTTTTGGGGTTTTATGCATATTTGAGGATTGTGGTTCCACTGGCTTTTCTTGGCTCATTATGAACTAAAGTCTATTCAACATACTCATTTGCTTCTTTTGATGTGGCTCATGTCATTTGGTTGATCCAATTGAAAACATCCTTCCTTGCTCTTACCCAGTATCTTATCCATCTGGATGTTTTTTCAACACTCCTCTTGGTTGGACCAAATCTTCTCCTCTTTGACTTCATTTTATGAAGCTGGCAGTTATTAACGTCCTTACTCACATATGGATGCATTTGCACTAATCTCAATACTAAGTTACTTCAGTTTTAGTTCTGATACCTCATCCTTTTGCTTTGGCTGTTGATATGTTAGATAGTCAAATGCCTTTATGTTTACCCTCATGTTCGACTCCTTCCCAGGGTGATTTCTATCACCCATTCCTTTTTAGGTCAATCATGATGTCTGCTTCAAATTCAGTATACTCCACCATTGCCTCTTGCCAACCCTTCATCCCTTCTATTGGCAGCCCCCATTCTGGGTATTCCTGCCAATTCTTTTACTCTTCACCTTCATACTGGGTTTTTATCTAGTTCTAGGTATACAAATTTCTTTTGTCATTTATCACATTGAGTAGCTTCATAGTTGGTACATTCTGTTCAACCTTCTTCCATGGAGGTTTTTTGATGTATAAGTGGAACATCTTCTGCTGTAACTTTTGGGCCAAGGTTTTTCCTCACTCATCCCACTGTTCCAGTTATTACAGATTTTCACACTTGGTTATTTGATTAGGGGTCTTTAGTTTTATGATTGCCTGTTATTGGTTGGCCTTAACTCACATCTTGCATTTATTCCAGTACCATATAGTTTTTATCTCCCTTACCTTGTCCCTCCTGTTATGTCGCTCTGGATTACTCATTTTCTATGGTATGCAGCTTTTCTGATTGGGATGCTTTACTTCATTTCCATTTGAACCATTGTCTTCTTATTCCATGTTTCATTTATCCCTTAAAAGTGCATTTCTTTATTCTTTTGGCCTGTGGACATTGTCAGCTAGTTGGATTTATTTGCCATTGGCATTTCATATCCTCTGTTTCATTTCCTCTATCTTCTCCTTTGTTCAGATAAATCCTTCCCTCCCAAGACTTTGGCAGCTAAGAGTGTAATTTCTCCTTCTCACCAAATTTCCTTCCTTCTATTTCACACCTCTATTTCCATTCTGATCCAAATTGACCTCTATGTCTTGTTCATGGTCTTCATTGTTATATTGTATGGCTTCCTTCCATCTATACTTTTCTCAGAAAGTATCCACTGGTTTTGATCTACCTTCTTCCATCTTTATCAATGGGGTTAGAATTTTAATTTGATTCTCTTATTCTTCTGTCTCTCTTTCCATAAATTATTCCATGTGTCTTTCCATCTCACTAAGCACCTAACTTTTCCCTATTATCTCATCTGCATCATTTGTTGGAGGAAATTTGTAAGTGAAAATGTGAACTACTTCACATAATTTCATCTCTCACTATCTGCATCGTGTTACTCTTTCTTCCATAGTTGATTATCATCTTCTGTCTGTTGCCATTCTTCATACTGCAGTGTAACTATAACTAGGTAAATTTTCTTTTCCCTTATTTTTCTTTTTCAGGGCTTATTCTGTGTTTTGATCTGGATCCTGCTGTATGGGAAATGATGCCTAGCCAGGTACACTTCATTTAGTTTGGTACACAAATGTACACTGTATTGCAATATAAATTATTACTCACAATATAGTTGCTTCTTAAGTATGTTAGTTCAGACTGTACTCACCCATGGACTTCATTGGTAAAGCAGAAGGGCATAGCTATTCATCTATTTCTTAGATTGAATAAATAATGTATAGTCTGCTTTTCAATATGGTATTTCATGGTTACCCATTGGATAGTCTCCTATGGAATATTCCTTTAAACTGTTCACCTTGTTTTTTCCAGTGGAGTAAGAGAATTCTTACCACTTTCTAGTTTCAAGCTGCTGGAGTGGTGGACATAGAGGTATCTTTCTGAATGAGAGATATACAATATAAACAACAAAGACTGCATTCAGTTGAGAGTATGGTAATGGTGTTCTGCAGGAGTAGATGGTGAGATATCCTACAAATGGACACTCTTTCTCTGCACGGGTTTGTCCAAGGTGATGTTGTAGCTTAGGAGTGAGCCATAGTAATGGAAGTTGGTTTCTGATGTTGAATTTTGGATTTAGAGCTGCACCAATCAACATTATGTCCTCACACGTCATCCAACTGGGCTCCTTCATCCTACCCCTGCATTAATGTCAGTTCCAAGTAGTTGAGTCTTAGGTTTAGAGCTGAACCATTCAACATATATCCTGGTTCTTCAAGCAATTCACCTTAAGTGTACAACCTAGTGTTTTGGGTGGACTTGTTAGTTTTTTTTTCATTTCTTCTTCTTGTGCTACATCTCAATGTCTTTATGCTGAGGATGTTACTGTGTTTGATGTAGTTCCAGTTTGTTTGATTTAAGTGGGAAATATGTATATACATATATGTATATATGTAATTTTACTCTTCTCACATGTACCCTATTTACAGATTGGCTAAAGTTGAGGTGAAGACAGTACAATCCTCCTTCCTACCCACATATAGATCAGTTTCTGGCAATTGAGTTTTGGATTGTAATTGATTTTCTTATTATATTATTCTTGCCCTACTCCCACATGAATGTTGGTTCCTGGAGGTCAAATTTTGAATGCATTTCTTTACAAGGTGATTATTCTTCTTCCAAGAAATTATATATGACCTTAATTCAGTAATGTGTCTTACTTTTGTGAATCAGTTCAAATTTTAACCCCAGGTTACATCATTATGCCCTTTAAATTTTTATTATTTGTTTTATGTTTTATATATTTTGGGTTTGGTATACCATGATAAAGTAAGATTTTGAAGTAATTAAATGTAGCAGCAACCATTAAGATTCTAGTTCTTTAAATGTATGTGATTCTCCAGCTATACCCAAACACTAATTTAACACCTGAATAAAATTCTGACCAATCAGAAACTATATTACAGCTCATTGAGAAGTTGGTATAATCATAATAATTTCATCATAAAGATATTGAAATGAAAGCCACTTAGTCAAGAATGTGTAGCCCAGAATATGGGGGTCTATTTTGGGACTCCAACATTGCAACAAGGGAATTATAAAACAGGAGAAAAGGATGTTCAAAAAAGTTTATTTAAACCATAACAATATAATTAAATAGAGTTGAGAATAAAATGAACAGTCAACCACAATGACAAAATAAATATCCTAACACCACACACACAAACACTAGAAAAGCATTTACTCCTTTGTGGGTCAGTAGAAAGTGTGTATGATTTTTACATAAAAAACTGAGTTTTGATACACATGGTGGGCAAAATAAACTGTCCTTTTTTGTAGCTTTGCTTTAACAATAAACACTTACCACTGATATACTACTTATGAAAATATAATGTTTCTATAAAAAGTGAGCACATTTTAAAAACATGCAAGTCTATTATATTGATTGATGATTATCTAAAGAATTATTTTCATACACAGTACTGTGCAAGCATTAGGGCAAGAAAATATATTGTCATTCTTTTCATTTTATGGGACTAATTCTTACATGCCATAATGTAAATTTCACCAGTGGTAATGATTCACTACTTCTTGCTGAGAACTGATTGAGCAAGGGTGAAATTACTTGTCATTTTTTTAAAATTCCCACATACTTGTACCAAGGACATGCCATAAGGATTCTGCTTGAATGAACATACTGATCAAATTTAAGGTCTGAAATAACTGTCATGGCATCCCATGCAGTATCTTAACTATATAGTTAGAAACTAGCAAGATAGATAAATTTGAAAATAGGGAAAGAAGAGACGGAACACCTAAACTTCGATGCTAAGTATCTGTTTATACAGCCATCAGGACAAAAGGAAGATTGCCACTGATAAATGACAACTTATCAAATGAAAGAAAAGCGTACAGATCTGCAGTATCGAGGAGATTTGACAAGAATGGAATATTTGGTCATGTAGTAGTTAAAAGCCTTTATTTTGATCTCCTAATATTCTCAAGAGACTGAAATTGCTAAAACATACAAAAACTGGACTGTTAATGATTGGAAAAGGGTGTTACAGGTGAGTCCCATTTTGAAATATTTGGTTTAAAGCATAGTTTGTCCATCCAGAGGAAGAAAGATGAAAGATAATTACCTCAATGCATATTACCTACTATGGAACATGGGGGAGGCAGTGTGATGGTTAGGAGGTGTTTCTATGCTGATGCAACAGGAGATATTTATAAAATAGATAAATAATTGGCCAGCACAAGTACTATCAAATACTGATCTATTATGGTATGCCCAGTGGTTTGTGTATTATTGGTAAAGGATTATACTACAAATAAGATAACCCCAATCCCTCATCTAAGCTATGCAGGAATTATTTAGCTAAGAAAGAAGCTGTTGGAATCATTCAAATGATGCAATGGTCCCCACATAGCTCTGATCTCAATCCATTTAAGCATAGATCTAGGATATGATAAATTAGAAACTTGACAAATCAAAAGTTAATTCCAACAAAACTTTATGGATGTGTGTTAGAGACGTTTGGAATAAATTTGTAAAGGACACTGATTAAATATGCTACAACAATGTTGGAAAGACTGTCTGCTGTTATTAAAGCAAAAAGGAAACAAAATATTAGCTGTTTGCTAAACTCAAACACTTCCACTAAGTTTCTGTTGTATTACGTATGAAGATTAATAAAACTGTATGTTTCATCTGTGATTTACCTTCCATTGTTCTTTGAAAATAACCTGAAATCTAACTTTTAATTTGTCTTAAACTGTTTGCACAGTGCTGTATATAATTAATTTAGAACAATAAACAAAATACGAATCAACTTTTGTGATTATTCTTTCAAGGTCAGAGCTTTTCTCATGCCTCCTATACAAGGAGTTGTTCTACAGACTTATGGAGCAGGTAATGGCCCCACTCACAGACTGGATTTGCTAGATGAACTGAAAAGGGCATCTCATAGAGGTGTAATAATTGTCAACTGTACGCAGTGCTCTAGTGGCCGAGTTGATCCATATTATGAAACAGGAAATGTAAGTTTGGATAAACTTTGTGTTTTATGAATAGTTTAATTGAGTATTTCTAATTATGTTATATTTTTTTGATATAAATATATGCATATGATTAGGATTTATAAGATGAATTATGTTAATGGTTTGAACTATTAATATAAAAACGTTACAACTTATTGTAAAATTTTCAAATTGAATCAAATTTAAGAGTCAGAAAGTATCGGTAAATATGATGATACATGTTTGATCTTTGATGTACTGTTTTTAGATACTTGTTTATATACCTTGGATATAGCTTTAAAAGAAAAAATTTAAAAGTATAAATGCTTTATCATTTATACTGATCCAAGATTTATCTCAAGAAAAAGGTAACTTCAGATTAGTCACTTAATGATTCATACTTCAGTCACATATTTCTTTCAGTAATTTATGTTGTGGTTTTATGTGGAGCACTTCAGCTTGCACACTAAAATTCTTTTATTACTGCAAAAGTTCTAGCTTGATTGAAAGTACTATATCAGTTGAGCATCACATATTATACAGTTTTCATTACCATTTATCATGTACTTAGGGTTTGAAACATTATTTTACATTAAGCATCAGTATTTGTTATTTTTAGTTCTTTAGCTTGCTTGTGTTATTATAAACCACTGAACTCAAATGATTTTTAATTGCTCGAGTTGTAAGTCTGTTACATAGTTGTGTTTTCAGTTACAGTATATATAGTTTTCTCCAGACTTTGTTGGAGGTTGGAGTGGTGCCAGGCTCGGATATGACTCCTGAGGCATCCTTGACCAAACTAAGTTATGTACTGAGCAAGACAGAATGGTCCTTACAGACAAAGAGGAAGGTATAGTAACACAGAGTTTGAGAGCCTAGTTTGTAATGCTTTCCTAATAAACATGTGTATGTTGTTAATTAGTACACAAAATTAACAAAGCTACAAAACAAGTTATTCAGTTGCTTAAAAACCTTCAAACATTTTTCTTAGCTGAATATTGAACTCAAGTCATTATTAATTACAACAACATAAGTTGCAGATTTTGCAAAATGTTTTGCCTTTAAACAGATGAATTTTCTATCTTCAAAAGTTTCAAAATTTAAACAAAGGATTGGGTAAATTGTATTAAAACAATTTCAAAATTGCAAATCACATCTCAGCCACAGGTGGCATAAAATGAAGGTGGAATGTATTAAAGCTATGTTTTAACACTATTTAGCATTATATATGTTTTGTGATGCCATTGGAAAGTGATCTCTATTGGAAAGAGTTTGTAATGGCAGTTATCAACATTTAACAATCAACAATGATACACTTGTTCAGGTTGAGGATTTAGAATTTCCAAAACAAAAATTTACTCTGTATTTGATAGCATTGGAAAAAAACCCACAAAGGAATATGAATCAAGTTGGGGTACCAGTATTATTTGACAAGAGATGTACAACAGGTCTTATTTCAGCCACAGTAAAGAAAGAGCAGCATCTTATAATAGGTGAAAATTCACAAACACAAATTTCAAGCTACCTATGTATCACAGACAGTAGTATATAATAAAGAAGGATCTCCATCTGGGAAGGTGACATATGTCAGATATACATAATTTGCGGCACTTATGTATTTATATGCTGTTGGACTGTTGGAATGTGCACTGAGAAACCTTCATACTTGTGCACTAAGTGGATTATGTAACTCAGTGAGGATGAGTGGTATGTTTTAATCATGAAAGCCTTTAAACAAAGCATTTTGTAATAGAAACTCTACTACAGAAATAGTTTTAATATGCATGGTCATCACTGATATGGTGACATAGTGCTTAATGATATGATGTGGCTCCAAAATGTTTTTAATGTGATATACTGAACCTCTTGTATAACTGTATTGAAATTTCCCTTTGAGGTTAGGACAAAAAAGCAAGTGATGCTTAGTCTGTTCTTTAATGTAAAATACCTTGAAGATGATATTTGTAACAGTACACAAAATGTGTGGTTTTTCATTAGCTTATTCTGTGCAGTAGAACTTGTTTATTTTGAAATATTAAACAAATCCTGAAAGGATCATGACTGAAAGCATCTGCAGTCAGTTGTTTTTTTATAATACTTGTTAAGCTTGTTGTTGTTTTCTTAATATCTGATACTGTACTTCTCTCCTATCACAAGATTAGCTATTCCTATTTGGTCTTACCCTGTGTATGTGAACTTTATCATGCATGTCACGAGCCCTTCTACACACTCCTGTTAAAATCAAATGATTATAACATGTCTCATGTAAATTATCATGTGCCAATAGGAACATAGTACACTCACATTATGCATGTGACTCCCTCTATGCACCTTTATCAAACTATCACTTTTTGTTTGGTGATACTTGCATTCAGACATCTTTCTTTTTTTGTCTTGATTAATGCTTTTGATTGAAATAGTTATTGAAGTGGTTTCAAGTTAACATACTCAGGAAATTTTACAGCAGTCCAGGGTACTTATCCTTACTTTGGTTGCATTTATTTTTGCTTAAAATGCTTTTCTCGACTGCTACAACGTGAATTGCAAAGTTAATGTCACCACTTCGGACGTCTCACATTAACACGTACTTTAACACAGGCTTCAGGTGTGCAGATGATCCATTAAGAGATTTATTTACGTTTATTTGTGGGTCATCCTTTATCTCCTTTATGTTGCCCCATTTCATTCTGAATATGTAGAACCTGGGAACACTGAGTACTTTGATCATCTGTCTCCATCTCTTAAATTTGCTGTGGCTTCTCACACCATTCCTGAAGATTTTGTTTGACCTTCCATGTTTTTTTTAACTTTATTTCTCAGGTGTGTGTGTTTTGTATCTTACTCCTGTATTTTATGACCTCCACCTTTCATTACTACATGACAATTTTTCCCAATCCTATTTTGTTTTCCCTCATCCCCCAACATTTGGATTCATACTGAACATTTTGCATCTTATAGGTGATGGTGTATTATGCCTTGTCCCCTATAAGCTTAAGATCTATATGCCCTTGCAAATCCTAGAGCTGACTGTCCATTTCTTGATCAGCAACTGTTGGGTTCATTTCACCAGTTTGAGGGGCAAATCCCAAGCCCCTTTTAGTCTCACCCATGACTAGTATTTCTGCCTGGGTCTTACCCTCATGATTCCTTTGTAGTTCCTTTCACTATCCATCTCCCATCTGGAGCTCTTCACAGAAATTCTGAGGGATATTCTGAGGACATCTTTTCCCTCCTTATGTCCACATTGACTTGTTTGTTGTCTTCAGCTCTGCCTTTGCTAACATGATTTATCTTTTGTTGGGTTATTTTAGGTTATGATTCTATCTTACCTCAAACTCATTTACTTATCATTTCTCTCTTAGATTTGCATATGGCTCAATTTTTAAGATATTTCATCTTTGATACAGCCTTGGAGTCTGGAGTGGCAATAGTGTAGCAACAATCTTCCTTTTATATCTAGTTGTTTGTTTATCTTAGTTGGAGTCCAGCGTGGTTCCAATTTCATTTTCCTGTCCCTCCTTTTCTTAGTGTCACAGTTCATTTTTCTCAATACTTCCAGATACTACGTGGATGAGTTCAGGCCTAGTAGGAGCTTGATTTGCAGCCTTAGTTTCTCAGTGGCATCCTTTCATCACCAGTGTTTGGGTTTTTCAGTTTTGTCAGAGGGACCCAAAATTATTCTTTTCTCCACACCTCCCTTGTCCCAGGAAGGAACTTTTTTCCTTTTCCTTGGGATCCCATAACTTGTGTCTATCAAACACTACAGGACTTCCTCTCCCAACAGACAATCAAACCTGTTCAACATCTTTCACTAGGGTCTTACTCTCATCTGTTTGTAATTCCCAAAAAAAGACCAATTGTGTTGTTCACTTCCCACATATCACCATCTAGTCCTATTTCACATTTCCATAGGCATTTTCTCCAGATCTATGGATGTCTCCATTAATCATCTGCATATTACCTCAGTACAGTCTTGTTCTTATCTTTGAATCATCCATTGAGGGATGGTGTACCAATTAACACCCTTCACTTTATCTTCTGTTCCTTGTGTTTTTGATTTGGTGGTGAGAGCTTTTGATATTCATCTTTATGCTCAGTGGCTGCATTTCCATTTTTACAAGGATGAAAGGCACCTTCTGGCCCATTCTGAGTATGATTCAGCCAGCTCTAATCATTCACTTCCTTCTCAAAGCTACTCAGATGGGTTGGTTGATGAAAATGGAGAAGTCCTACCCAATACCTTGTGCATTTAAATGTCTTTTTTTAACAATCAGTCAGGCCCTATCTTCTCCATTCAATGGCATTGTCCATTTGCCATGCCCTGTATGCTTCCTCATTTTCTGCACATGAGGATCTGTTGCTTTTAGGGATGTTGTCTTTTATGACACTACTTGTCCACCTCAGCCATGCATATGTTTCCTTCACTGAAACTTTGCTAATGATCCCTTGGAGGTTCCTATTACCATTCCTCCTTCTCTTGTAAACTATCTCCTTTGGTGATTGAATAAGGTACACATCAGGGGGTATCCTGCTTCCTCCTCCTTGTTTGGACTCTCCTCTGTTTATGGGCACATTCCTTCAGATCTGGGATGCATGGATCAACCATCAGAAAGCTTCAGGTCTTTGGTCCATCAAAGAATGGTCTTTATGTGTAAATGTCTTATAATTTCTGGCTATTCATTAGGCTTTGGATCACTTTCTTCTTATTGCTAGACAGTGTCGGGATGATCCATTTCGACAATTCAGTGACAATGGCTTATATCAATCATCAAGGCAACATCTGCTTGAGATTTCTCTGTTTTCCTACATTGGATCTCCTGTATTGGGCCCACATGCAATACATTCATTTAATTGTGTGTCATGCTATAGGTACTTTCAACATCATGGCAGATAATCTTTCATGCTTGGATATTATTTACCTGACTGGGTGGTACCTTCATCCTCTCATTTTCAGGTGGCTTTACAATATGTGGGGTTTTTCCTCACATAAATGTCTTTGCCACTGCTCCCAGTCAACAGATACCATTCTTTTGGTCTCTGGTACTTGTTTCTAAGGCTTCAGTTTTTGATTCCTTCAGCCAGGATTGATCCTACAAATTCTGATATGTTTATCCTCTTTTCCTATCCTATTGGGGAGTTTTACTTGTCCATACTATTCCATATATAGACTTCTGATTGCTCTCCCTACTGGCTGGCTCAACTATTGTTTTCCTGTTAACTCCAACTCCAGTTATTTCCTTCTGTATCACTTACCTTGTTACCCAACCTCTTTCATCAACCCAATCACTGGTTCTGCATCCTACATTTTACATCTTCTGTCTTCACACATGGCTTTCTCTGGTTTTTGGCTAAGAGATCTGATTTCTTCTATTGTGTAGCTTTTCATTTGGCTCAATCCATTCTTCCTTCTTGCATCAATGTATCTCAGCATACATGGAAGGTCTTTTGCACATAGGCCCTGGCTTGAAGATTTATTGCTGCTTGTCCTACTATTACTGGTGTCTCCAAGTATCTCGCATGGCTTTTCAACCAGGGGTCTTTGGTCTCCTTTTCAGGTTATAAGGCAGCTTTATCCCATATCTTCTGTCTTTCCTGTTACTGTAAGATTCATCTCTTACCCATCCTTACAATGTTAATATGTTCAGTTGGGATTTGTTGACCTCATATTTGATCTGCTTTCTGGATTGAGATGTTGATGTAGTACTCCTTTTCCTCCATTCTAACCAATTTCTTAATTTTCTTTCTTTCACCAGCTCTTTACGTCATGGTTCCTTCTCCTTTTGACCTGTAAACACTGGAAGTCTGACTTGTTTTCCATTGATATTACACATACACTTTTACCACCATATCTATCTTCTCCTTTATCCAGATTGTTCCTTCCTTCCCAAAACCTCGGTGGCTCATGAGGGTGACTCTTTCTTTTCACTTATTTCCCTACTCTCTATTTCTCATCTCTAGCCTCATATGGATCCAGATGGACTTCTATGTCCTGTGGCATGCCCTTCATTGTTATATTGTCTATTGCTTATGTGGCTTTCTTCCATGATTCTTGTTACCATTTCTTTATCCCATGGTAACCTTCATCCAGAGATCTCTCTTCCTCTACTCTCATCAGTTGGGTGGGTTCATTGTTTGATCCAATTGGCTTATTTATCTTTGTTCTCTTCAAACCTTACGCTGTTCCATGTTATCTCTCATCAGATCTGATACTTAACCTTTTCCCTTGCATCTTGACTTCTTTGACTTTTGGAGGAAATCTTACTATCAGACATGTGGACCACCCCTAATACATTCATCTTCCATTATTTACATCACATATAGTTTTCAGCTTTCTTGGGTTTTTCACCTTCCACTTGTGGCTAATGTTAGGCTTAAGCATGACACTTGGTAATTCTTTACTAATACTTTCTTTTCTTTCAGGGTCCCATGCTTCTTCATTTTTCTAACAGGGTGGGATTGGCCTTTGAAATGGGTTGCCTTTGGATGTTGTAGAGGCAGTAAATTTAAGTCAGTTTAAGGGAAAACATAACCATATGAATGATAAGGGCTAGCTTTAAGACCTTTTAAATTATTTTAATTTCATTTAGAAGATGGAACAGACGTGATAGACCAATAGGCCCCATGTTGTCCAAAAGGTTATGTTATGCTTCATACCTTCATTACATGAATTCTGCTCTGTGGTGAGTTGTGTCTGACCAAATATTCTTTAACACTAAATTTGCACTGTGCACCATGTTGACTAACTCTTTATTTTTCATGGCTTGGCATGCTCATCTTTGAAATATGTTTCACAAGAATGCTCATAGTTGAATAACTTTAAAATAAATTTCTTTCAAGAGTTTGCTTATCCCAACCATAGACTTCATGGGTAAAGCAGGAGGGGTAGCTGCCCATCCCTGTCATGGATAAATAGGTATGGTGTGCTTTTCAAAGTAGGGTTTCATGATTACATATCACATTGTCTCAGGTAATGATGTTCCTCTGGACTCAGCAATGTGTTCTCACTCCCCTCTTCTTCTAGTGGAGTATGGGAATTTTTACCACATAGCAGTTCCAAGCTGCTGAAGTGGTTGACCATGGAGGCATCCTCCTAAATGGATTTCACAAAAAGATGGCTATAACCATTCAGTCAGTAGTAGGGTAGTGCTGTTCTGCTGATGTAGATGAGATATGACCTCCAAAGTAGTTGAGTCATCATCTTCCTGGATGATGTAACTGTCTGATACCATGTACACAAACACTGGAGTTGAGCCATCAAAAATGTAGTTTACCCATTTGATTGGGAGCCCTCATTCTGCACCTACGTGGATGTTTGTACCTGATTGCCTGTTTTGGATTCAAAGGGAACCAGTCAACACAAGTCCTCACATGTTTCAGGTTGTCTATCTTCGTCCCTCAGTTTCCTCTATCTGTGTTGTGGGTTACAGCTGTGGTTCATGAGACTGCTGTGGTTCTATCCTTGGCTTATCTCTCATTCTGTGGGAATGTTGTTGCCATTTGAAAGATTCTGACCTGTTTCACAGTTAGAGAAGTTGATTGCATGCAATAGGCATCCTCATGATACGGGATGATATATACCCAGATCATTATCTTAGAGTTAATCCTGTGTTATATCCAGGAATCGTGGTAGTTTTCAATTTCCCAGTTTTTGAGTTTAAAGTGAAGACAGCTTGATCCTGAACCTACTCTCATGTGGATGTTGGTACTGCACAAGGAGGTTTTGGAGTAGTGGGCTATTGGTCCAGCTTGCCATATAAGTTTTGGTATTGAACAAAGAGGTTCCTGGGCAATGTAAGAACTGAAGTATTTGTTTTGATGTCCATAATTTAATCATAAAAAAAAAAAAGATGGAAATAAAAATAACATCTCTGGTCAAAGATAATTTTCATCACTTTTTTAGATGTGATATTTGGTGTACTTGGCATCAGATTGTAGAGCTTAAATGTTTTACAAACATTAGTGCACAATCAGTTAATAACAAAACAGGAAAGTGTTTTGAAGTAGATTTTTAAGATTAAAGAAATATTTAACATTATATAAAACTTTAGTATAGAACTTGTACATATGTGATGTATATACAAATTTTTATGGGCACATTTACTCTAGGATTATCAAGTACATTTGGGTTTCCTTTTTTTATACCAATGGTAACAATGCAATAAATATTTTTGCATTTAATTAAATAATGCACCAAAGAACATAGATGAATAACATGCAAAAAATTAGACAATTTCCCCTAACTTACAATTTCTCTGATTTTCTAACTATGCTACAAGAACAATTACACATTCATACAAGCTAGTCATTAAGTTTCTTACTGGAATATTGCTTGTACTCTGAGTTAAATTGGCTGTTATCTGTATATAACATAACGTTATGGAGTATGTCATTTGACATATGAAAACTTTGAATTTCTGTTAGTTATATGTAATATATAATTAAACATAGGAGCTTATTCTGAAAGAAAGGGTGTGACAGGCAGGATCATATTTTCTATTGATAGCTCTTACCAAACAAAATCATCAAAGGCTAAAAATTATGGTTTGAGTTGTGATGATTCTACTGTGAGTAGTTCATTTTACATTCTTACTGTTTCAAGGGGTGGTGGAAAAATAGAGAATATATTTATCAAAAATATATCATACTAGGTGAAATTCATGACATTAAAAAATATTTCTTTGTAGAATTAAAAAACTTAAAACATTAAAATGTAGGTTATTAGCTAAGATTTCATGCTATAGTAATGGGTATAACATATACAAAATATGATTTAATAAAACTTTGAATGTAAGACACTAAAACTATGTGATACTTAGTAAAGGATACTTGAGGTGAAAGTATTAATAATTATAAAATTATCCAGATGATGCAGACGAACTTGAGAGGTGAGCTCACTGTGTCCAAAGATATCAGACTTGAAGACAAAGATTTGATTACAGGAATTATCACAGCCATGAAACTATCATCAGCTGAGGTAATAATGCTTTAAACTATTCTTGTCTGGATTTAGGTACTTCTCCATTTTAAAACATTTGATATCTGAGGGGACACTTCTACTATCTACAACAATTCACTGTGAGAAAAAAAAAAAAAAAATTCAATAAATTACTGCCATGTTTGAGGTCATTCCTTGAGGACAGAATTGCACAATTATAAACTTCTAATTGTCCTTCCACACTCTTAACATTGTTTTATAAGATAAAAGAAATTATATAGAAACTGTTAAAAAGTTTGATAAAATTATGTGATAAATCACGTGCAGCTCATATTACGCTATCTAATTATGTTATCCATGAGCTGCTTATGTGCATGCCCTGGAAATATTTTTATTATATTGTTATTATTATTTATTTTACCTAACCTAAAGAGATCTCTATTTGTACATATTAATCACTTTTTTATGATAAATAAAGTATAAATACAAGAATTAAAATACTTACATAGGTTTTTTTGCTATCGACCATTAGTGTTACTTAACTCTCCTTTTTTATACTAATGATAATAGTGCATTAAATAATGCACCAAAGAACATAGAGTAAAAACATTCAAAAAGTAGACAATTTCCCTTAGCAGTCACAGTTTTTCTGGTTTTCTAACTGTGCTACAAGAGTTGTTAGAAATTTGTCCAAGCCATGTATTACCCTTCTGGTGGGAATGAAGCTTGTATTACAAGTGAAATTGATTATTATCTGTTCAGAACACAATGTAATACATAATGTGATAGATGAAAATCTTGACTTTCTATTGGTTACAGGTAATATGTAATTAAATGTATAAGAGAAATATTAATGAATTCTGAAATAGAGTGTGTGACAGGTTGGTGTGGCAGGAAATTATGGTTTGTCTGAGAAATTATAATGTTATAGTGAGTAACTTACATTTGATTTTGTAGTTTCTGGATGAGTGGTGGAGAAAATATTTAAGACAAATGTGTAACTGGTTTCAGAGCAGGGAAAGTTCAGGATTTTTTAAATATTGCCTTGTGGAATTAAAAACTTAAACTTGTATACCATTAAAATATATATTATTAACTAAAATTTTGCTCTACTAATTGGTATAATATAAACAAAAAGTAGTTTAATAGATTTTTAAATGTAAGACTAAGACCTTGTCGTGTAGTAAATGATACCCATGAAGAAGCGGTTAATATGCAAAAAGTTTAACTAGTTTTGTCTCTCAAAACTAGCTGTGGATCTTTAAGAACCTGATGTATTTTCTGCATGTCAAAATAACCTACATATATGTTAATTGTCTTTATCAAAACAAAATAATTATGTATCAAATTGCTTGTTGTTACATTTGTGAAATGATTTATTGAAGATTTAGTGTCAAGTAACAATTGTTTTGCAGGAAGTTGATGGCCTTCAATGTGCTCTTTATCCTTCCATCCTCTGTACAGTGGCTGCTAAAGGAGACCTTGAAAAACTGGAAATAATGAGACAGTTTGTAAGTAATATGAAGTTCAGCAGTGAGTTGTTTCTATTTTGAATGTCTTTAGTTAAGGCATGAAATCCAAGCATCCTAAAATTTGTGTCTCATCTTGCAGTAAGTTGCATTATGTGATACTTGATCATGATTAATAATGAGGAACATGGCATAATTGTTTTAAAGGCTTAATATTAATTAATTTAAAGGAAATGCAGATTCTCAATGTCTTGTTAATAAATCAGGTATTTGGTTCTTGAATATACATTTTCTTGTGTTTATTAAACATCATAGACCTAACACTGTCTGTAATTTTTTATATCATTGATCATTTTTGATTTCTCATTCTTCATGATGTAAAGATGAAGTGATCATGATGAATATGTTTGTTTATTAAACACCAGTTGATTGTCAGATATCTTTCATGCTCCACTGGTTTAAACTCAGTGTTAATCATCTATCTTCAATGGCACTGGCTGGAATGGAATTATATCTGCCAGTTATGGACAATTCCACATCCAGTATTCTGCCAAAATACAGGGAAACATCAAGCATTGCCAAAGTTAATCTGTTAATTTTTGTATAAATAAATCTTTCTCTATTCACATTACAAAATTACATATTAAAATATGTGCAGAAAGCTTATTACAAGCTAAAAACTGACAGTTTTATCGAGAAAAGTTTAGATCTTAATGCTTCTTCGAAAGATATTAATTAGTGACTTTTTTGTATTTAGTTCTAAGGTAATGACATGCTCTTCTTTTTAATAAAATGACAGTGTGGTAACAGTTTTCAAAGGTTTAAATTTAAATTCATATTTGTACAGGGAGCCTATCTCTCTGCCGGGGATTACGACTTTCGAACTCCACTACACATAGCTGCTTCAGAGGGTAACATCCATGTTGTAGAATACCTCTTAAAACATGGGGCCAGTGTGCACATGAGAGATCGAGAGCAGAAGACACCCATACAAAATGCCATTGAGTTTGATCATTGTGAAGTAATTGAAGTATTACGAAAGGCGGGCAGTCATCTTACTATTCCTCCCTTGATTCTAGCAGACTATTTATTGAAGTATAGTATTTCACTTTACCATTTTTTATTTCATTGTATAATGAATACAGCATATTTCAGTGTTAACTTTATCATTTATAACATTATAATTTTTAATTCACAAAGATATGATATTTTTAATTCTGTACTTGTGAAGTAATCAATTCTTATGCAATAGGAGATGCAGATAAAACTTTTATATAAGGAAGTGCATTGTATATTGCATAGTACACATATCTATAATAAATAATATTTTGAAATTATCTTATTTTTGCTAGTGATTATGTACACATAGGAAATTTAAATACAATTCATTGTCAGGTTGTTTGTATTTTATTCACATACATGCTATTCAAACAGTAAATCTAAATATATTTTATGTATTCATCAAAAACTACAGAATGTAATGTGTTTATTTTACTTACTTATTATTCAGTTTTACAAATTATGAAAAATAAGTTTATCTGAACTAAAAAATTAAACATATAAAATACGTTTTTGTTCATTTTACTTCATTCTTGGAGAATAGACAGAGGTAAAATAAAACCTTCTAGATCGACAATTAAAGATTGCCAGATTTGGTTCAAATCTATTGAGAAAGAGCAAAAACATAATTTGGGTTTTTAGGTCTAATGTCTAACAGCATTTCTTTTAAAGACTAGATTTTTGTGTAGTTGATTTAGCTTTAAGCATATATTGGCCTATTGTAGGATTGGACACAAGCTGAGAAAAGTGTTACTAGTATTGGTTAAAATGTTTTTGTTTAAATGTGTAAAAGTAACTTAGCAAATGTTTATTAATTTTTTGAACCTTTGAGACTATTACAATAGCTTCATTTGTATCCTCAAGGAAACTATAACACAAGTATAATGTAGAAAGTTTACTAATATTTACATAAATGAATTAAATGTATAACAAAAGAGAACAAGGCTTGTGTATTAGTGAGGAAAATATTTGGTTGCTTATTGAATCTATTGAAATAACTTTTAAAAATAATTTTTTTTACCAGTCATATTGGGAAATATATTTTTTGTATGTGACTTGGTAAGAGAAGTTTCATTGAATTCTACTTTAGGTACTATAATTTATCAACTATATCTAAATGTAATATTTTAAATAACATGCTTCATGTAAAGTATGTTTTTCATTGTAGTGTGTTGGTTGCATTTTCTTTTTGTTTGGGAAAAAAATAATAAGTTCATATTTTATAGTGCTGCTAAACGTAACGATGTTCAACGTCTGAAGTCTTATACACTGGCTGGAGCCAACTTGAGTGAACCTGATGCCTGTGGCCAAACAGCTCTTCACATGGTATGTATGCTTATCACACTGATATCCATGTTATCTTTCATAATATCTGCCCTTCAACATCTTGGATACAAGAAAAATGAGAAATTAAATTTAATATTTCTAGTTACATTGTGACACTATATAACATAACTGTTACTGTAAAAATGGTCATTTGACTTGTGTATACAGTAACAAACATTTAATTACTGAATGTTTTGGAATGTACATATTCCATCTTCATCAAGCTATGTTGAACAGAGTAGATTGTTTGGTAGAAATACTTATAAAGTTTAAACATTCTATTAAAAAGTTATTAAAATGCAGAATTAAAAGATGAGATAAATTAAAGCACAACCACTGTATATGAGAATATGAAACAGAACTGGTAAAAACTGTCATGTCTGCCAAACTCCACAGTTCATACACCTAGTGAAAACACCAACCACCCTGTCTTGATTAAGAATTTTAAAGTCATCTCACCTGGAACACCCAATATCGAACTTTTAATTGAAAGAAGTTTATCTGTTAAAAATGTACTCCCAATGTTAAATAATAACAAACTTTGCAACAATTAAGTCTGTTCTGAATCTTTATCTAATATTGTTGCATTATCATATCCTTTGTTTATTTAGTTGTAGCATTATAAATTAAACTTTCATATTTTTTTCTTTAGGCTGTAGAAGCAAATAATGAAGAAGCAGTGAAGTACTTGCTGAGTAAAGATGCAAGTACTAATGTCTGTAATGTATATGGTCATACACCTCTTGTTGTTGCTAGAATATTGGGAAGACAGAAACTGTTTGATCTGTTGAAGGCTCATGAAAGTAGTAATTCTACAGATGTGTAGGCATATTATACCATAAACATTAATCTAGTTCATGCTAATTGAAAATAATAAAGAATGAAATACTGTGTGGTCTGTTTGACAGTATAAAAGTTACAGGATATGCTGATCTACAGGTATTGTTAGCTGAAGCAAAATTAGGTTTATTTATACACGGAAAAATTAGTGGTAATCAAGTTTTATTTATGTTTCATAAATTATACGGTGAGCTATAGAAAGAAAAAAAAAACATGTTGGTAGATGTTTAAATTAATTAATGCAGATGTTTGCAGTGAATAGGTGTTCTCTATAAACTGTGATATTTATTTATACTAAGTCTCTAGTTATTCTTTTTAGATGTTTTAGACATTGAAGTTCACTGAGTTATTACACTGGTTACCATAGGAGGTTTGATAGGTATTTTTAAATAATTAAATGTACTTTACACAAGTTAAATTATTCATACACTAATTTCATCCTTGAAGAAGATATAACTTGGCAAAATTCACCACAGAAGTAATTATGAAGCAATGTTGAAATGATTGTAAAAGAATAATAATAGCACAGTTTTTACATTTACTGCCACTTAAGGAGATAATTATACGAACTTCTTTTGCTACTTTGATATGATTGACAGCATCAACAATTAAGAACCAGAAAGTTTTCTACACTTCATGGTTTGTGTTTTTTAACATTCAAACTATGAACTCCATACTTTTTATAAATCTTGAACAATAGCATTTTGATGTTGTGGTTGAATATACCATGCTAAGTTCTTGTTTTTTAATTTTATTTATAATTGTTATTGTTATATTTTGTTTTGGTATAAGAAGCCCAATTTTACTCTTAAAAAAATTTAGAATAGCTTTGTTCAACTATTATTGAAGCTGAATAATGAAGGATTTCTGATAGTTTTGTTTTGTGTAGGGTTGCCAGATTTTTGAGGTGACATAAACTGGGACATTTATTTCCTTACAAAGTGACAATATAACATCTTTGAAACAATTTAAATTACAAATCTACTTTTTACTTTTTACCAAATACTCTGATCTTTATAAGACTGCATTTAAAAAAATTGTTCAGTAAGTAATAATTAATGTGTTGAGTTGTTTTGAACCTACTCAAATCAAAAATTGCTTGTTTTCTTTACATTTTGGCAGTACTAATAGATAGTTATTTAGGTTTAAGAAAATGGGGGGTGCTTAAAAAATTTCATATCTCTCTTCATCCCTGAACACGAAGTTAAGATTATTGTAACTTGCTGGTTCAAGAAACATAGATAAGTAAATTCTTGTGATTTGGAGAAAGCTATGAGAGAAAGACAGTCTTTTTCTTAATTTTGTTTTGATTCTTGTGAGAGAAGTTGGAGAGAACCAATCATTTTTTAATACAAATGCTAGTTCAAAGTAAGCTCCTTTTAATAACAAAAAGTAGAATTAATAAAAGTACCTTTTTAAATGAAGCAGGACTGGGATTAATATCAACTATTAAAAGATCAGGTGCACAGGGAGAAGAAACGAGTATCTCTTCTGCTAATCATTAATGTGCTTTTTATATTGTAAGTGGATTACAACCTTTTGTGAAACCTATAATTTTATGAAGGTAGGTAGTTCTCTGCTAAACTGTATTCTTAAGTATTTTCAAGTGATCATTCCACATTTGCTTAGAATTAAAGTGATTTCTAGGTACTGAATGGTTCTGGAAAACGTTTGATGGGTCCCTTAAAATTTTAAGTTAAGCTTTTGGAAGGTTTTATTTTTCTCATGCAATTATTCTGTTAAGAAGGACGGTCTGCATTCTGACAGAGTTGAGTTCAAGTCACCAAGTGTTACATGAGGGAATAATGGATTTTTGCACACAATCCACCAACTTCAGAAGCTTGTATTTGGAATAAAGGAATTCATATAGACTAAAATTTATAAAGGGTAGGTAAGGTTGATGGGTGTAAGTTAGTGCTAGAAAGTAGCATGAAAGTGATAATAGTAATAGTGTTGGGAAAATTAACAAATTATTTTTATTTGTGGTTTGGACTTGTTTTGACCATTTGGTTTTGTCATTTGATAATGTTTTGTTAATGGCATTTACAAACGTCTTATGCTGCAAATACTCCTTAAAACATTCACTACCAATTAAGAGTTAACTTGTAGTTGACAGAGAGATCAACATTGCCAGATATACACACACACACACACACACACACACACACACAACTCATAGCAACTTCTTTTGATGTCAGGCATCTTATTTTCTTTTTGGTGCCAAGGGTTAACATTTATATTTGAGTTTAGTGATCTCAGACATCAGTTCTTCACTTAAGATAGTACAAGGTATCTTGTATAATGGTATCCAATGACTGTACAAAGTACGGAACCTTGTTTTATTGCAAGGTTGTAATAAAAGTTTACTAATTTTTCTTTGTTATTTCAACTTACAAAACATAAATCACTCAATTGGAAAAAAATATATAAATTTATTGTGACAAAAAAGCAGTGTTTGGCATAAATCATCTTACACAAAATCTGCAACAAAAGATAATTTTAGTAAAATCTGATAATTGCATGCAATATTCTTTGAAGCAATTTTCAACAAAAATAGCTGGCTTTCCAGTGCAAATTGTACATACATATTGTGTTTCCTTTCTTAGTTTGTACATACTCAGCACAATTTGGTAGGTCTTTCTTTCTTTTCTGTTGATGGAATAGATTCTAAGTAATGTAAACTTGTAGAAGCAGGATTCTCAAGAAGGATAGTTACTTTTTTGGCATATAATCACCAACTAGTGAATTACAACTTAATTTATAAATTTAAAAATTGGTATTTGATTTGAAGTCTGGTGCCTGTTGTATATTATGTGGGCATTGCTTATAAGAATTTCCATTATGTGAAGCCCAGTTTTCTTATACCAACAAAGCATTTTCCTCAGTGCTGAATAACATGAAAGCATTTGATCAGATCTATCAATACCAGACATTCCATTGTTGTAATCTCTAGCAATGTTTGATATTCTTGAAACCTTCCCATTGCAATTTATTATGTCTACCATATCTACTTGGTGTATGTTGCTTATTGCGAGCACATCTCTTTTATCCTTCCACTTTCATACAACTGCAACATCAAACCTCATCCAAGATTGTCCTTATGGTCAAACCTAAGAGTCTGTCTGTCAGCATTTAAAATATAGCCTTTAACTAGATAATTATCCATTAGACTAACTACTAGTTGAGCTGAGTGAGTTTGACTGGTTCTTGGTTCATGCATTCTTCCAGAGTAGATCATAATTTTCTGAACAAAGCCTTTAGACTCACATAGCTCATAAAACTTCGACTCCAGACTCCATACTTGTGACATTTGTTCTTTATACATTGGCAGAAAATTAGTCTTCCTCACCAAAGAACCATGGATTAACTGATACACAATTCTCTATGGGGAACATAGAGATTTCATAGTATTGAAATACTGTAGCAAAGGACTTATTTTGAATAATTTATCTCCATCATCTTTCTTATTAGTTGCAAAGTGAAGGAATCGAAGCAGAAGCTGAAATGATTTCTGCTCATAACAAACTGCCAAAATGTAAGCTTGTATATATCATTGGCAGACCACTAATGCTTTAATAATGGCAAGTTGCAGGAGCCCACTAGTAGGAACAATCCAAGGAAGCATGTCATTTCGTTTATATTGGTATCTTTCCACTCATTTAGGTGAAAAGCTCTTCATAGAGGGGGTTATTTATTTCTTGATTTGCATATTGATTGGTTTTGCAACCAATAAATCCAGAAGCTTTTCATTGAAGAGCATTTCTATAAAATCACTTAGAATTATCTTGTTGTAGGTACTTTAGTCCAGGATTTGCAGTGAATTGGAAATCCAAGGTATTTTGTGGGTCACTTGACCAAGGAGTAGATGTTGAGGGTTATTGACGTTTAAGAGTTCTTGATTGATCAAACCTAGTTTGATTATCTCAGAGTCAAACAGAATAAGATGTACCTTGATCTTCATCTGAAGTTGTGCTACTACACTCTGGAGTGTAATATCTTTCCAAATCTGATACATCATCATTTGATTCTTCCAAGCTCTCATTCACAGAATCATCTGTATCATAACCAAATAATTTTTGAATATCTTCTTTATGAAACCTTTTGGCCCTGAATATTTATGTCATGAAAATTAATAAATCATGCAAAAGAAAAATCATTAGTCACTATCAATATCACATTATCATCATTTTAGATGTTCTAATTGCAAGCTATCAAACACAAGTAGGCCTAAGCCTAGCAGGTCTGCTGTCTCCTACTGTGCACACACAGCACTGCGCTAACTTAGTACTCCTGGTGACTACTAGATAATGTGCAACTGGATTCAGATTCTTCACTGGTACTTAAGGATCATTGGTCTGATTCAGAGTTAAGTAGTTATTTCACAGACTGTCATTCCATTCTAAATCTTGTATCATGGGAAAATGTTGGTCTTGTGGTTCTCCTGTGTACAATCTTGAATTGTCAGAGTTTTTTGTTGCATTAAATATGTAAAGTGTATAGTTCTTAAAAGGGCTGTTGAGTACAATAAAAATCCTTACAAGATTTTTTTTTGAAAAACAAAACAAAGGTGAAATGAACCAAGAAAAACATATACAAAATGAGATTAAACTTAAAATTACTCTTACCTCAAGGTATTCTGTCCTGTCTGTTCGTATGTAATGACTGGTTAGGTGAAGAAAACGCAGCTGAGAGGAAGACGACAATACCAGGTGATGTATTTTGTCGAGTGATTCTGAAAGTAAAATGTAAAGGAGCCACGTACAATGATAAACTGTATGTATCAAACTGGCATTGAAGTACAGGAAACTTGGATGATCCCAGTTTTACTGGAACATCTGGTAACCCTAGTTATATGGAGCAAATACTTTATATCAATTTTAAGTAAAAGGTATGTGATGTTGCTGTTACTTTGATAGGAAATATAGCAATACAGAAGATGAACTGTGACCTAGAACTAAAAGTAATATCGTTCAGATGGAAGATGTAATTGATGTTTTAGTATATGTAATGAAGTCAAGTTTTTCATAGGTGTAGAATAGAGTATGTTGATGAATTTGTTGTATTTATGCCAAATATTTCATGGTGTTTCTACTTGAGTCATTTTATGGTAAATGTTAAGTTTATATGAGTGAGGGTGTGTTAGACATCCCTAGTTTTTCTTTTCCTTCCAACAGTAGAAACATTAAATTGAATTGTGTGAACTCAGAGAAAAATAAACCAATTAATATATGGAATTTCCCATATTTTATTGAAAGGGACTGTTTTGAAATATTAATACATACTTCCTTTTATCTCTATACAAATTTTATCATTCTTTTTATCAGAAACTTCCATTTCATGTATGTAGTCAGTTTTAATTTCACTGATTTTCATTAACATGATTTTTGTGTTTTAGTACATAGTATTTACCACTCATGGCAATAAACCATAAGAGGCAAAAACTTGGAGTCCTGTAACATCACTTCTTGCCAGTGTTCTGTACAGGGACTACAACTAATTACTTCTCAGACCACTTTGTTTCATTATACACTGATGCGAGTAATATATAAACTTTAGCTGTGGGTATTTTCAAATAAATAGTTCATTAGTTTTTTTTGTCAAGTTGTATGTTTTAAAGTGATAAAAGACTATAATAAATTCATAGCAAATATAAACCTATGCTTTAGGATAAGCATAAACAAGTCTAGAAACAACAAAAATGTATTGTTTATAGGTAAGACTTTTCAAAGCTTTGCAGAACTGTTTGAAATTTTATTTCAATTGTAATTGTGAACTATATTAGATGTTACAAAGTGACAAAATATCAGTATGAGAAATACTTCTGAAACAGAATTATAACAGAATAATACGTGTGTACCAGTCTGGTTAAGGGTATTACCAGTTTGATATTTTAAACTAAACAATCGTCTTTCCTGGTAAACAAATTCTACTAAAGAAAATTAGTGAAGTTTATAGAAGGAGTGTGTACAATTAAAAAACTTTTGAGTTTGCCATCAGATTTTATAACTTAAACAGAAAAAATGAAGTACTTTTTCAAACACAAATTAGTTAAATTATGTTGTTTTTAATGGTAAAAACTTTCACGGTGCAATTAGAGACAGAGTTTTACATGGTGCATGTTCGATAATGTGAAAACAACTAAACCTAATTTTTAATATTTTCTGTTTAAATCTTTGTTTTATGAACTCTGTAAAGTGATTGTGATTAAGACATGTTTTACTGACTTATGATTTTTTATTTATTGTTTTTAGTGACTCATAAATACCATGTAACACTTCTTTACAAAAAATATTTAAATCATAAGTTGGACAGTCACATACAAGAGCAATAACTTATAATTTGTTGTGGTTAAGTCTTTATTTTTAACCACAGGTAGGACTAAGGCTGGTTGAGAAGATTTTCTATCATTTTAAACATTTATTAAATTTAGATTTTGTTAATATGTTTGCAAAGTAAGTTGCAGAATAGTTAATTTTAATATATTTCAAAACTTGTAGTTACATTTGTGATTTGATTTCAGTGTTACATTAAACAGATGTATCAATATATTTGGTTATTTTGATATATTTTAAAATTTACGTTTATTCTCTGTAAACCTTTACAGTTTAGAAGAGTACCTTAATCTGCAAATTATAAAGCAAGCAGTACCCGTTTCCTCTGCCGTATAACCAGTCAAGTTTTAAATAGGGTACGATAGGTGTGAAGTAATGTATTTATAATTTGTGTTCCTTCATTATTGGTGGTTGTGGGTTTGTTATAATGGTGTAGTCAAATCTAACTATTTTATCAGACAAAACAGAAGTGGAACTGATGGTTTTAAAATTTGGGACAGATTTACACAAACAATATCCCCAGCAATGATATTTTGACTTTTTAAATTTGAAAAATGAACGAGTTGTTGAATGAAAACATGCATTGTATGAAAATTGCTTCTAAAGAGTTCAAGATAATCATTAGTATTTTAACACCATATTTCTACCCTTTCTCCTCCAGGTTTTCATTGTGGAAAAGGGAGAACTCTGTTTAACTACAAATTTATACTCATTTAACAAGTTAGTTAAATTTCTTTATAAAATGAATATAAAAGTAGTAGTTTATGTTTAGCCCACTAAAATGAAAGTTTAACCTAACAGTCTGAAGAACTGTTAATTATGTTTTGCTAAAAAGTACAAGTTAGCATCAATTTAGTTTTTAATTACTTGGATTTTTAAATTACTATTTATTATTTAACTTGTTTAGAAAAAAGTTTATTCTTCAGCAACTAAAACAAATAACTATCAGAGCTACAGTTTTCTTCTTGAAAGTAAAACTTAATTCTGTATTAATGCTCATAGTTTTTATTAAAGTTGCTTGTTTGTTTTTGAATTTCATGCAAAACTACATGAGGGATATCTAAACTAGCCATCCCTAATTTAGTAGTGTGAGACTAGAGGGAAGGCAGCTAGTTATCACTAGCAATTCTTGGACTACTCTTTTACCAATGACTAGTAGGAATGACTGTTATATTATAATATCCCCATGGCTGAAAGGGTGAGCATATTTGATGTGAATGGGATTTGAACCTGCAACCCTCAGATTATAAGTTGAGCGCTTTAACAATCTAGCCATGGCAGGCCTTCACTAAATTAAGCACCGATACTTTCACTTGAGTATCAAGCGAATGCATCATGAATTATAACTTTTATAAAATGCATTTTATAGACAAAATAAATTAAGTTTGTTAGAATTACACTTTAGTTTTGTCACATAGGCTATTATAACAACAACATGCAAATTCTTAATTGTCAAAAAACGAGATGAAATCAGACAAGCACACACACACGTTGACTGTTCCAAAGAAAAATGAGAGAAAATATGAAGTGATGTCATTTTAATGTCTATTTTGAAAAGAAGTCTTCATACTAGTAATTCTGTGAGTTAATTTTACTGCACATGTACAAAATTGGTATCATACTGCCATCAACAAAACAAGTCTTTGTTCTAGACATGTAATGCTTAGATGGAGACTATCTTCATATGAAGATTTAGAGTTGCTCAGAAGTTGTAGTCCACACATGATTGGCAGACTTTGGAAAGCATTTTATATTACAGAGTGCTTTTGCATATATCCTTAGAGTGAGAACATATATGATAAGTAAAATAGCTAGTGCTTCTTCTGGCACTTCCCACCCAGTGTGGTTGTTATAAAGTGCAAACACACACAGTAACACCTATGTTTAATTTCACACTTTACTAGACATGGACAGAATTTACCTAGTTTTGGACTTGAAAGTAGAAAAATGTAAAACTTTGTTGCTAAATATAAATACAAGTTATTAGAAAGTTGGATATGCAATATCTGCATGCCCTATCTAGTTCTAATAGTCTTATAATATTAACTATTACTTATAACTTAACAATTAACAAAAGTCTATAATGTGAATTAATAACCTAATTTACGTACTATGTAAAATGTGATGGTAAAGCAATATTGTTCCATTTTTATATCCATTCCTGTTCTTTAATTCAATGTTTATTCCTGTTAACTAATGTTATGATTTTTTGTTTTGAATTTGAAATCAGGTAGTATTTAGAAACACACATATAAATGAACAGTTGACTTTAAACCATCCATTTTTTTTAAATGTTCTACCAAACTATTATCCTCTTGTTATGAGAGGTTTAGACAGTTCAACTGGAAAATGAAAATTTTAAAGGAAACAACTGTTCTGGTAATACCAGTCCGTTATAAAGAATCTGTTCATAAAAAAAATATACCAACAACAAAATATATTTCACTTTAATAAGATTAAAAACAGGATTTAGGTTATTTTGGTTGTTTCAATAACTGGTTAAACTATTACATGTATAAGATACAGATAAAAATAATATATATTGAATAGTTCATAAAAACATTTCTATTTGGAGATGTACAGTATTTCAATGGATTTACTACAAAACATAATCCCTCTTTATATCAATACATGTTCTGGGTCATAACAGTTAAAACTAATCATCTGTATATCTTACACATAATGTGTTCTTTTAACTTTCATTACACTAGTTTCTCTCAAAACATTGGAATGAATGTTATCAACAGATTTGTAGAGTGCAACCATGTTGTACTAAAGGGCAAACCTGACTCTCTGTCAATAGAATACAAACAACTGAAATATAAAGCACAATTCTATTTAAGTAATGGGGAAAATGCAAATCTGTTTTATTAATAAGAAAGAATAGTATATATTTTTTTAAACTACAACAGAAAATATTAAACAAGTATTTATTGTGAAAACCATTTTACTAGTTTAGCAGGAGGCTTTTGTAAAAGATCTGGCAAAACATTTTTTTGTTACTTTGTATAATGTTTTAAAGCAAACTATGTTAAGTCAAATTTATAAATATCAAAATCAAAGCTGCCATCTTCCTGTAGACATAGTTTTGTGATTAATTACTTTGTTCATGTGAATTAGAGTACTACACCCCTTGATAAAATATTTGTATATACAGTCTTTATTGTGCTTTCCACACACACTATACAAAACACAGTACCATGAAGGGCAAGTGTAAATTAATTTTCTGTAATCTGCTCAGAAATGCAATGTGAAGAAGCAGTGCCAAAAATATAACTGACAAGCATCATAATGTAGCACCTACAATATACTTGAGACCAGGTGTCATACAGTTTAGATTTGTGATCCACAATATCGTGGAACATCTAGAATATATCTAACATATTTTATACTAAGTCTATGACTTCATACAGTTGATATCATAACACTCTATTTACAGAGGCTAATAATTTTTGTGGGCCCTGGTGTTGAGCCCCCTATATCCCCAACCTAAATCCTCCACTGTTTATATATAAACTTTTATAAAATTATCAGTGGTGTACTCAAAGGAAAGTGAGAGTAAACTGTGTTTATCCACTTCTTACTTGGGGAATATGGTCTTTACTAAGTACTCAGTCTTTAGTGCTAAACTTTCCAATACAGAACTTGGACCACAACCACAAAAAAAGGTCAATTTATTTATTCATTTATTTTTAAACACCATAGCACTGAACAAGATATATGAAGACATGATGTGTGTAATGAGTTCAAATTAACTAACATTGTGTATAATGATGAAATGTTTTGAATATTGGGTACTAATGTGTAATTATTTTAATATCTGACACAATATATTGTAATACAACATAAAATACTTAACTTTGTGTGATAACAATGATTAGAACTCTTGACACCAGGTATCACGATGACATGCCCAAATAATATGGAACAACAGTTAGGATACCAGGTATCAATAATAATGAAATGCTTGAATAATTTGGCATAGTGTTTAAAAAACTTCACACTAGATATCATGATTACATGTGAAGAGAACATGGAGTAGTGTTTGAGATGCTGGACACCAGCTATCATGGTATTTAATACTAATGTCAGTTAAAACTATGTTACATGTAGTTTTCATTTAACTAGTCCAGGGGTGGGAAACCTGCAGCCTTTTGTGTGTTTGTCTGAAAATACTAAATCCACTTTTTTTTTCATGATGTAATGCCAAAGATCCATATCGTCACTGAGGTGGCCTTACTTAGCAGAGATCAACTCACCTCATCAGTTGATTACCATAATCCAATAGTATCACTGTTTACCAGTGCTTGTATCCTTTAAAACCGAATCTTCAATTTGTGTACCATTTCCTAAAATTTTTAGTGGTATCCCATTCATGTCAACAAATAGGAAAAGAACACTGAAGAAAAACAGAGTATTTGATGAAGAATGGGAATTGTAATATTATGTTGGTGCTGTAGAAGATAAAATGAGGTTTTTGCTCTGCAACTCTATAATTGCAACAGTGAAGAAATACAATGTATATCAGCATTACATAACTCATAAGGACCGCAAATATGCTAAACTGGAAGGAGAATACCAAAAGTCTACACTTAAGAAAATGATGTTAGAATAAGGAACTGAAGTCACTGAAGCAACTTTTAAAGTATATATATATATATATATACTGGTAAAAAGTAAGCCATTTAGTGATGTGGAAATTATAAAAGAATGCATTGTTGAAGTTGTAGGATGTTTAGACTCAGATGAGGTGAATAAGTACAAGAAGGACCATAACTGATTGACAACATGAATTAGCCCTCAGTGTAACAAAACAACTTCATACAATATGCAGATATACAAAAGCAAAGATATTTATTATTTGATTGCCTTGAATGAATCCACTAATGTTACCGACTCAGTGCAAGTATTATTTTTTATTTGTGTTGTAACTGCAGATTTTCATTGCCACGAGGAGTTACTTGCTTTGGGTACCCTTATGGTAAGAACATGTGGAACTGACATCTTCACTAACTTTAAAGAAAAATGCCATGAAGCAAAACTCAATTTATGTAACTTAGGAAGTGTGTGCACAGACAGTGCACCTTCTCTGAAAGGGAAATGTGAAAGATATTTATCACTATTACAAAAAGAATTGCCAGATCCTGATACTTTTATTTCCTTTCATTGTCTTTTACATCAACACAATCTCCGTGGCAAATCGACTTTAAGTGGCACATTAAATGATATTGTAAACTACCATCAAGCAAATGTTTTATGCCATAGCCAATTTTACAACAACTTCATCTTAATGATGAAACATTCAGTATGAATCTGCCATATCATTCTAAAGTGCACTGGTTATCACAAGGACAAATGCTTGTCAAACTTTTATCTTTGCAAAAACAAGTCACAAGGTTTTTTGAGAAACTAAATTAATCATGTGAATTGTCAAAACAGGACTTCTGGATAAATGCTGCATTACTGTGGCATAATGTCATAGCACAATGATCTGAATATTTTTTGCAAGGTAAAACTAAATCTATACATGATATATGGCTAAAAACTTCAGGCATTTTGGAAACAAATTGACTTTTTTCAAAACTCCCCTAACCCAATCAAAACTTTCTGCTGCACTAACAAAAGTAATTAATGAACAGGATACAACCAACCAAATACAATACAACCAAATCATTAAAGAAATGTGACATGAAAGAATACACAGTTGTTCTAGACTTCCTGATTGAAGAAAACAAGAGGTTTGCAGATTATGAGAAACATGATCTCACACTGAAACTAGCTTTTCAACCACATTGAGTTGATGTCTCCAAAACACCTGATAACTTACAGGTTGAAATGAGTGACCTTTCAGAAAATAATATTCTGAAGTCTCAATTTGATGCTAAGAAGGATCCCATTAAAATATGGAAAAATGCTGTTGAATACCCATGTCTACTTCAACATATTCATCAAATGCTGTCTTGTTTTGGCACAACCTATTTTTGTGAATCAACATTTTCATTTATGACACAAATTAAACACGTTTAAGATATAAAATGACAAATATTTACATGGAGGACCAATTAAAACTACAGTAAACAATGTTGGAACCAAATATTTAATTCCCATCCTATGATAAGCAGTCACAAAAAAAGTCAATGTTTTTTAAGTTTTCCACTTCTTATTAGTTCTGCTGTCCACTTTTTCAAACAAATAAATGTCTCTTCTGAATTTTTTTTTTGTTTAAAAATATTGTATAATAACAGGCTTTAATTAAAATTAGTCAATATCTGGACAAAAATATAACATTTTGATGTATATGATAAATTATCAACATGCAGCCTAATAGAACTTGGGTTAAATTAAATGTAGCCTTCCAATGTAAAAAAGGTTCCCCACCTCTGAACTAGTCTATAATTTATTTAGTAAGTGTTCATTCTACATCTACTGTTATTGAGAGGACATATTACTGGAAATATCATTAGTGATAGAATACAAGATCTTACTGAAATTCATCGTCACTTTTTATCATCATTATACAGGTTCCAAGGTCATCAGAGCTCAATATTCT
Organism: Tachypleus tridentatus; assembly: GCF_004210375.1. Taxonomy (NCBI): domain Eukaryota; kingdom Metazoa; phylum Arthropoda; class Merostomata; order Xiphosura; family Limulidae; genus Tachypleus; species Tachypleus tridentatus. Next base: position 87,329,038 of record NC_134834.1, on the reverse strand, counting down.
ATCTTAACCAACGAGATGCTAAAATGAAAATAATATCTTGCTCAAATAATATTGTTCTATATAAACTGTAGATCATCATTACTGTACAGTTTTTCTTTATACCTGAAGAAGCCAGTTATGACATCACAATATTTCTTAAACAGGTCACTAAATTTGACTAAATTGTTCAGTGTAAATTACTGCTCAATCTCAACCAACTTCTTTCTTTATTCAACATAGTTTTTAACATTTCACCTTAACTTTCAAGAGTGAATGAAGTCTTACTGGCAAAGAAGATCTCATCTCACCATTATTCACACCATTAAGCTGCTGTGATGATAAACTCACACTCTACGATCAAGTTCCAACAACTAGTACAGTTAGTTTTTGCATATTTAAAACTAAAGTAAAATATTTCATAGTTATTTTACTACCAGTAAAAACTACAATAGATGACTTCCTTAAGTTGCTTTTTTTTTTACAAATTTTGTAACTATTTATTTCCTAGAGATTATAAATTATGTTTCTGAATTTGCTTACTTCCTTTGCATTAACAAACTCTTTTTCCTAGCAGTGAGAAGTGTTTATGATGTGGCAAAGAATCAAAGTAACAAACAAGACTAAATGCATGTATAATTTATCACACGTATTAATGAAATAAAATCTAATTTACTGAGGTTTAATATCAAGCATTGAAAAAATGCTATATAATAACTGAAGTGTAATATGTTTTTACAGCTTGAAGAATTTTCTCAACATGAACAGGTAAAGGGCAGAATGTTATAAGTTCCAGATTTTTCAAGATCAAAGCTCATTATTAACTGGTATATGTAACAATTATAACATTAAGTAAGGAATGAAAACATTAATCACTGCTTTATATTATATTCACATCCTTCTTATCTACATGATTGTCACCTTAAAAATTCAAAAACTTGCTCAAAACTCAGAAATATATATAAAAAATCTCACTTTCTGAAATGGAAATGTATTAACAAAGTAGAAGTTAAACAAGAATATCAACTATCAGTAAAATAAGATATTAAAATTATATGGAAGAACACATTAAAACACATTTCTCAATATAATCTACACCTCAACACTTTGAAATATACATTTTACCTCTTTCATTTGATCTGAAAGTACTACAAAGGATAAAAATTAAGCTAGATATTAATAAACATGGTTTTCTGTTCCTAAATTCTGAAATGAAAGCATTTTACTTTATTGCTTTTAACATTTGTCTTAGTGGGCTCACATAATCACACTAAAGTATCTGCTACATTTTTAGAAACTACATAGAAAAAATGTATATCACCGAGTTTATATGTAAACGTTACTCAATTTAAATCTAGGCCTAATGTGGCAAAGTAATAGAATTCTTCACTATGTTAATAAACATATTTTCTCATATTCATGTGTTAAGAAAATGTCAAACTATACAGCATCTCTAAATTAGTCATTATAAAATTAATTTTCTATACTTTTTGCCAATAAAATGTTTTTAAATTTTCTACATGAACTAAAAACCAATCTAAACATTTAATATGAAAGTAAGTCTTTTAAAAGTTAAAGTTTCTTATAATAAACAATGATATCCCAAAATAACAGTATATTGTTGCTACATAAATTATTAAAAGAAGCAGGTTGTGTAAATCTTAACCCTCCAATTATAAAAAAAAGTTACAGTTTTGGTAGTGAGAGAAAAGTAGCTTATAATTATGAAAGCTGATGTTAGCAAAATATAATACAAATTTATCTGTTATATTATAAGTATTTATATAGATGAAGCAAGTGTTGGTTACAGGGCCTATTGTCTATTTGTACTTGTTCTTTTGACATTAAGGATACTGTGAATCATAACACATCTATCAATAACCTGAAGTATTTAATATCTGCAACAAGTAAACTTATAAATCTGTACAAATATTCAACAAAAAAAATTATTATGAAAACTGGTAAAAATACAGTGCTTGTAAACACTAATCAAATATTGAACTTTAAAGTTCAATCTCATACCTCAAACCTAGTATCTGTTAATTTTCTAGCTGTCACAAGTCAAGTATATATAGCAGCTTACCAATCTGAAAGAAACAGAAATTAAGTTGAAACTGTTTCATCTAGTTTAAGTATAAGGCATACGCAGTCAAAGAAACAAAAATTATGTTGGAGTTTTCATTTAGTACGAGTATTAGGCATACACAGTCCAAGAAACAGAAACTATGTTGGAGTTTTTTTATCTAGTATACGTATTATACATACACGGTCAAAGAAACAGAAATCATATTGGAGTTTTTCATCTTGTATAAATATTAGGCATACATAGTCATCAACTGAGGGTTGTTATTGGCACTTAAACTGCTATCTCTTCCCACAAACAGATTTTTCTAAACTCTCCATATTCATATAATAAACATGACAAACAGAGTACAGCAGTTAATAACAGTTGTCAGATAATCTACAGTTCACTCATATTCAAACCATTTCTTATAACTTCACAGATGTCACTTCTTCTGGAAGGTTTAACAAGTGTGATGTGCAGCGGTTGTCAGAGGTAGGCCTTTGTTGAAGCTCTTGAGACAACATGACACAGTTTGTTAGAGGAAGATTGTGTTCTTGTCGGTAAACATCCCAACGAGCATCATCAGATTCATGTGTTAAATACCTAGAGCCCACTTGTGCTTCCAGCTCATGTAAATCACACCACAACTGATAATCCTGAAAAGTAAAGTACCCTATTTCTTTACAAAATAGAATGTAGATACTAAATCGCATATTTGGTAATTATTATTTAACATTCCTGTTATGAGGTATTACCCAAACAAACTAAAGTCATTTTATCTGTAAACCTGGACATTACTTTGAGCTTAAAAATTATAACAATTATATAAACAGTGTATTACCATTATATGACTAATGAACATATATCAACTGAAATGTATATGCCAGACTTAATTTGAAGAGTAGCAATTTTCCAAGTATCTTTTTAGAAGAAATAAAAACTAAGAGTGGACGGGATTCAAACTCATAATTCTGCTTACAGGATAAGGAAGTAAACCAAGTAAGCTACAGGTCCACATATATTTTTAGTTTAAAAACAATATACCACCTTCATATGATTAATTAATATGTAATACAACCACATGTAAGAGAAATAGTACATATGAAGAGTAAGTCACAATTCTGTTCAGTTAGAAATATCATACTGAAGAAATGTGGCAAGTTATTCAACAAAAACCAACATCTTGTAATAGGTTAGAATCCACAAAGGCAAAAGCTGACCATATGCCCTTGCAAACACTACACAACATAGTCATATTAAGAAGGCTTTTTAGATAGAAAAGTGACATCACATGTACAAAACTGATGAAATGTACCAATCCAGGAAACTACTGGTGGTATGTGATGACACCAGACAAAATGTATGTGTACTTGATGACTTTAACAAACCTCTTCCCATTTATTTCTGGTAAATGGGGTAGGGTGAGATTCCATTAACTAATAAATGCTAAGTCTTGATACTTTTTGAAGTGATCCATGATAAATGACAGATATTGCATTGCAATAGGTATTGATACTATTCAATAAGAACATATACTGGTTGAGTCACTGGATGTGACATCTACGATTTCTGTTTGATCAGACTGTTGAAACAAGTGCTTGGAAACTGTTGTATTTGTATATTAGGTGGATTAATTATGGAAAGCATGCAGGACGATGTGAAGTGGTTTGAACATGACAGCCTTGCAATGGAAACTATACTACAAAGCTTTGTCAAAATGCAAAGTCACCAGACAGAGCATGATTGGATAGGCAACATGAACCGTAATTATTGAAACTATAAAATCATTTTAATACAATATACTCAATTCTCTGTAAAGGTAAGAGGTAAGTGAGCATAGTCCTACAATTTGTAAAAAACAAGTATATAAATGTAGAATACACCTTTATCATCATAACAAATAAGAGATCCATATTCTATAAACATAGCTAGCTAATAATGCAAATATTATATGTCCCTACTAAGGGTAAAAACTTTTGTTTTCAATAAGTCAAATACTGGTGTTAATAAAAGTTCTGTGCCACCTAGTTATCAAATGCTACATTTCACATAAATTTGAAATCTACCTATTCAAAACCAAATACTGTTTCTTGTTGTTTGGATAAATTAAGTTATATTTTTGTAACAGGAATTGAAATTATATTTTTTGTTGCAGTACTAGTACCACTTAGTGTTGTGATCAACTCTTGACTGTCTCTTTTAGAAATGCAAGCATATCAGAAAAACAAGTAAAAGGCCTAATACACTTTCCCTTTTTAGAACTTTTAACAAAATATTACAATGTTTAATAAAACCTAAGGGTTGCTTCTGATGAAAAAAAAGTTTGGAAGTCAGCCTCGGAGATTTTGCTTCCATTCCTGAATTGGTCAGAGTTGTACTTTTCAACCATTCACATGTACTTGCTGATTACCTCCCATGCTCATGTCTAGTCAAAGCCTTTTCTTAAACTTCATAAGGGATAAATTGGATGTGATAGAGCAGGTTAGTGATAGATATAAGTTTTTGGTACCTCTACTAGCAGTTGGTACAAGTAATCATTCTTAATAACTTTAAACCTAGGCTTAGTTTTTTGTGATGCTACACTAAACATGGCATGGAAAATTTAGAGAAAAACAAATTTCACTTTTAAGTAAATTACTTTTTCTTTCCAAAGACAAAATATAATATTGGGTTGAGGAATAATTCGTGAGCATTTTACAAGTTAAAAAAATATATTCATAAATGAAACGCTTTCCAAAATATTTCATGTCATTTGGAAGATAATTTTTTGCTCTAATAGATGGTGTGTTTGATTTTCATATGTCTTTAATTTTTGCTTTCATTTTCAGCTCATTAAATGGAATGTCAAGTGGACAAAATCGAGCATTTTCGACACCATCTGCTTTTCGCATTTAATTTCTTGCAATTTCATTTAAAACAATGCATACTATATACCTAGGTATTACATGAAATAAAGTATCATAATAAATGTTTTGGATGTAATGTGTTCATGCATTGAAGTATTGTATAGTCTTGCATGTAATGCTTGAATGAAATTATTTAAAAACGCTCACAAATTATTCCTCAACCTAATACATGGTCTAATCTACCCTTTAATTGATACAATATAATAATAATAAAACATTCTACTCACACATTTTAAGTGTGATACAATGTATTTTTGTTTTTTTTGTAGTTAAGCACAAAGCTACATGCTGGACTATCTGTGGTGTGTCTCGTGTTATGAGCCTTCACACTTAATGTTGAACAACTGGGAGGGTGGGTTAATAATAAAAAACAACAACATATACATAGTGTCTAGTGTTATGAGCCTTCACACTTAATGTTGAACAACTGGGAGTATGGGTTAATAATAAAAACAACAACATATACATAGTGTCTAGTGTTATGAGCCTTCACACTTAATGTTGAACAACTGGGAGGGTGGGTTAATAATAAAAAACAACAACATATACATAGTGTCTAGTGTTATGAGCCTTCACACTTAATGTTGAACAACTGGGAGTATGGGTTAATAATAAAAAACAACAACATATACATAGTGTCTAGTGTTATGAGCCTTCACACTTAATGTTGAACAACTGGGAGTGTGGGTTAATAATAAAAAACAACAACATATACATAGTGTCTAGTGTTATGAGCCTTCACACTTAATGTTGAACAACTGGGAGTATGGGTTAATAATAAAAAACAACAACATATACATAGTGTCTAGTGTTATGAGCCTTCACACTTAATGTTGAACAACTGGGAGGTGGGTTAATAATAAAAACAACAACATATACATAGTGTCTAGTGTTATGAGCCTTCACACTTAATGTTGAACAACTGGGAGTATGGGTTAATAATAAAAAACAACAACATATACATAGTGTCTAGTGTTATGAGCCTTCACACTTAATGTTGAACAACTGGGAGTGTGGGTTAATAATAAAAAACAACAACATATACATAGTGTCTAGTGTTATGAGCCTTCACACTTAATGTTGAACAACTGGGAGTATGGGTTAATAATAAAAAAAAACAACATATACATAGTGTCTACGTACAGTATATTATTTCTGCAATATTGAAAAACCTTCACTGCTCACCTGCAGCCAAGGATGACAGAGAGACTTGTCGACAGTGTATCTTTTTCTTGTCTTTACTTGTAGCAAGTTCTGTATAAGGTCAACAGCTGAACAAATAGTCAGAATTACAATGATTTAGTATCATGTTTTGCAAAATATTAATTGACATTTTTCATTTACATTTGTACATAAAAAATGTCAGTATTTTCACTTCAAAGAATATTTTAGAATTCTTTGTTACTTTGTTGTTTATAATAAAACTACATCTAGTTGCACATCTATAATACACTAGAAAAAAACAAAAGATTCTAACAGCAGATAACTTAATCATATTGTAAAAGTTAGATACATACATAGTATTTTGGCTTACATGATATACTATGTTCAGAAATTTCTTGAATGCACAAAGTGTCAGTATTACTGAGTATAATACATGATATAGACCTTCAGACAACATATATATTTTTGGATACACTTGACATTACTTATTAAATTTGTGTATTTTCATTCTACTTTAACAATGTTCATTTTCATATTCAGAAGAATATTTTATGATATAATCAAGTCAGTCAAAGCTATGAAATAGAAATAATGAACACTGTAATACTCCATATAAAAACAAAATGTTGAATTTACTTTCACATACAGTACTGTAAAAAAGTGTTAAAACATGATAATATTTTGTCATTATTTCCATTTTATGAGTCTAATTCTTCTATGCTATTACAATGTTAATTCCAAAACTACAGCAATGCTTCATTAATCATTGTTAACAACTGAGCCCTAGTGAGAATACTTATAATTCTTTAGAATTCCAGTGTACTTGTACCAAGTGCATGTTATAAGTGTTCTGCTTGAATGAACATACTGATCAAATTTAGGGTCTGAAATAACTGTCACAGTAATCAGTGTCTTAACTATAAAGAAGAAAGCTAGCATATGGTGCTAGTACATGCTAGAAGAAATAAATATAATTGCAATCCACAAATACACCTTCATAACAACAGTGTTTAGCACTACATATTAGTTTATGTTGTCATGCCATGGTCCAAAAAGCATAGAGATTTGTCAGTAGAGCAGAGATTTCACATAAAACCTTAAAGTGATGCTGGTTGGACTCTCCAAGAAATTGCTGTAGACTCGAAAAATTTCCCAAACACTGTAAAGAACACCCTAGATCATGAGACCAAGACAGAACATCTGAAACCTAGTCTTAGTATCTTCATTTATGCAGCCTTCAGGACTGAAGGAAGACTGCCATTGATCCTAGTATAAGATAAATGACCATGCACCAAATGACAGAAAACTGTCCAGATCTACAGTGTCACAAAGCATCAACAAGAATGGAATATTTCTTCAAGTAGCCTGTACAAAACATTTTATTGGCAGAGACTAAAATTTGCTAAAAAGTACAAAAACTGGACTGTTGATGATTATAAAAGGGTGTTATGGACAGATGAATCCAAGTTTGAAATATTTGGTTCAAAGAGTAGGTTATATGTCCAGAGAAAGAAAGATGGAGGTGGCAGTGTGGTGTTTTTATCCTGATATGACAGGAAATATTTGCAAAATAGCCAGATCAATGAACCAGCACAAGTACCATCAGATACCAATCCATCACCCAGTGGTTTGCATAGTGTTGGTATAAGATCCTACTATCAAGAATATAATGACCTCAAACACTCATCCAACTAAAGCAAAAATTACTACTTAACTAAGAAAGAAGCTGCTGGAGTCATTCAAATGATGAAATGGCCCCCATAGAGCCCCAATCTCAACCCAATTGAGCAGATCTGAAACTGAAAAGGAGAAAAACTTGACAAAAAAAAAGTTACTTCCAAAGAAACTTTATAGATGTGTATTAGAGACATTTGGAATAAAATCCAAAAGGACACTTTGATTAAATATGTTGCAACAATGTCTGAAAAAAGTCTGCTATTACTTAAGCGTAAGGAGGACACACAAATATTGACTGTTTGTTGAACTCAAGCACTTCCACAAGTTTCTGCTGTACTAAATTTGAAAATTAATAAAATTTTGATGTTTCACCTATGATTTACCTTCATATTCATAGTTCTTCAAAAGTAGTCTTAAATATGATATTTGACCTTGTCCTAACACCTTTGCACAGTATTGTATATCAAATTTATCTATTTCAAAATGAAACAATGTACATATACACAAATAGAGTTAAACATAGCTTCTCAAATAATAATTAGAAGAAAACTAAGTACTCTAATCTTCAAACACCCCATTCCTCTTATTACTTTCTATACTGATGAAATATAAATAAATACAACACTCATGATTTGAGTAGTCAATATTTAGATAAATTATGAATGATCTAAGAGCCAGATGGTTTCATATGTTCTTGAAATTGTAAATAATTTGTATGAAGCATCACAAAAACAGCTGTCGCTCTATATATCTACTTATGACTGTGAGTTACATTGAAAGGCAATACACATCAAAAATAATACTAAGAAAATATAAAACCAACCACTGAGTGATATTTCCTTCCATGGATTAGGTGGATACATGAAGGTAGCATTTTGGATCTGATCATGAATGTCTTCTTCCTCATTGAATGGAAAGGTTCCACTCAAACTGTAACAAGAGTTGAAAAATCTAAATTTTGTTAGTTTAAAAAATATACTTATTTTTCATGAAGTACAAATAAACAGAACAAGAATTTTACCTTGAATTAGTTTATAAACGAGCCTTAAGTTAAATGAAATTTCTTACACAATTAAAAGAATCTGATTGATTGAAACCTAAGAGAGTTCTTTTTTCCAAAGTCACCTGAACCTAATTTTGTGCTTCATATACCTTCTATAAGAAAACAATAACAAAGCTTCAATACTGCTATAAGATTTTTAAAATTCTGTTTAAATTTTCATATATTTTTAGATATAAAAATAACAAGGAGGCTGACAAGATGCCTTACGTGGTTAGCTCAAGTTCAAAAATTCAATAGGGTTTTCTCAAATATGGGGAACCAAAAACAACAAAATAGTGAATATATGGATCAAAAATAAATGGAACATGTCTCAGATAATGTAAACCTTTTGTATATCAAATAATTACTACTAAATCAAGACATTTGAGCAACATACAAAACATATTATTACAACACTGAATTATGACTTTAAATATTAGTGAACCATTTTTATTTTAACTTTGGATGTTCATATTACTTGTTTCTTTAATGCATTTACTCTGAAATTGTATGTGGCAATATCATGTCCCCATTAAGACAACCTCACCTGACATAAATAATGACTCCAACTGACCACATGTCCAGGGATCTGTTATACCCTTTATTTCTCACTACTTCTGGTGCTATAATTAAGATTATCAAATATAAATCAACAAATGTGGCAGCCAAAAGGAAAATACTGTACACTTCTCTTCTTTGTAAAGTTAAATAGTCAAGGTCCATAAACTAATGAATACTTTAAAAGTAACAAAAAGAAGGAAGTTAGTAATAATTTGAAAATCCTTAAGAGGCATGAATATACATTTTTATATACATATTCATTTAATACTTTCTACATATAGTCAGTGTGGTTGTGTCTGCACACAAACATATATTACATGTGTGTGTGTGTGTGTGTGTGTGTGTGTGTGTGTACAGATTGTAGTTTGTGCAATATCATATGTTAAAATTAAAAATACGTTTATTTATCTCAAAAGTTTCAAACTTTCTTTGTGCAATCCCTAAGACCTCCTAAATACAATTTAAATGTTTCATTTTTTCAGTAAAACTTAATGGTTTATACATTATTTTCTCTAACCTAACTCAAAACAAGATCAGTAAATTGAACTGAACTCGTGACAAACAAACAAAAATTGGAATAAATCTAAATTACCTTTTCCCAATTTTTAATCACTTCATATTGTAATATGAAACCACAATCGTTTATCCCAATCAGCTCCAAATTTGTAACAGTATACATATATTTACAATTAAATTTTATTGTTTTATTGCCCTTTGAACCATGACTAGCTACTGTTCACGAGCTTATAAGTTACAAATCACTCGAGAAACATGTAGCTGATATTATGCAATTGAATTGCAATTTCTCATGAGCTAATACAACTAGTACAAACAGCTCATGAAACATTTTCATTTAATTATTATAATAATTTATTTTACATAATATAATGTAAAAATATCCTTATATTTACATTTTAGTTGCTTTTATAATTATACATAAAAAATAGGTGTGAAAAACAAGAAATAAAATACTTACCAAATCTTGTTTTTTCTTACTTTTGGTTGTCAAAGAGAGTTTTTTGTACTACTCAGCCGAACTTTACTTAAAGTTTATGTCTATCTATTGATTATGAATGGGTTTAGTATTTGAATATAATACTTATGAAGTAGTCATTTATTTCACAGTCAGTAGTTTTGTTAAAACATGGAAGAATCTATATTCTATAGTTTAAATGTAGTGTCTTCACAATGAATCATTATATTTCACTCTCCTTACCTAAGTATGCAGGGGTTCCCACTAGTGACCTCCTAAAGGATTTTTCACCAATGATTCGGGCAAACCCAAAATCACAAAGTTTTACCTGAAATAAAGTTAGTTTTAGAAAAATATCATAAATTATGAGCAACAGATAACAGCCAGATAGAATAACAAAACAGTTGAATCTAAGCACATCTATTCAATTAGTTTACCTTTTTTATAGCTACATGAGTAGAATCTTTTTTATGTTATTTACACAAAAAATTTAAATAAAAAAAGTTACTTTTTATCATAAGGAGTGTCAGCCCAAGTTCAAAAATTGAAAAGTCATAATTCTTTTTTTAATTTTCAAAATTTTATATTTTATTTAGTTTTCTGCACTTTACAAATTTTTAAGTAATTTAAAAATTCAAAATACAGAGTGCAAAAATGGTACATAGTACAAAAACACATATATATAAAAAACATAATTAGCTTTTAGAAAAATGGAACTTTAGGAGGTGTTAACAAGGTAAAAACTATCCTTGATTTGCCTATCTTAATTTCTCTGACCATATTATTATCTATAGAAATTATTTCTAGAATGTGTAGTCTCTTTTATCCCATTACAAAATGCAAAAATGTTTTTATCAACTTTAGTCCCAAAAATGTTCTTTCACAATTTGCCACAGTTAACGAAATTCTTGGAGCAATAATCATATTTCTTGGTTTTCACATATACAAAATAAGATCTTATCTGGAACTGAATTTTCTGGTTTTTGAGGTAGTGTTAATTTACGCTCTACATACAAACCTTCACCACCAAGATCTTTTTTTTTTTTACTTGCTAGTATTTTTTTCAATATTTTGCATCCCTATACTTAAGTAATGGGTTCTTTGAACCTTTTGAACAAATCTTGAGCTGGCCCGAGTCAAATGTTAAAAATGTTCATCTCTGATTGCGTACCTGGCAAGATATCTGTTACTTCTTACCTGTAAATAAACTGAAACCAAACTGTATCTAAGACAACTTACCTGAGGAAAATCTGAACCTGAAGATAACAGAACATTCTCAGGTTTGAGGTCACAGTGGACAATGTTCTTGAAATGTAGATGTTTCAGGGCCATTAGAATCTATTAAATAAACAGTATATAAAAGTCTCATTCTCTAGGATATGTGTTATCATAAATTGGGCTCCACATAATTGAAAGGCTATTGGTAGTTTTTGTAACCGAGTCTCAAATGGGACTTATGCAAAAATTGTGAAGTTACAATAGTTGAATTATCATTTTTATGTAAACATTATCGACAATATTTCTTACTTGGTATTCTGAATGAACCATTAGTGAAGCCAAAGATAAAACTGCAAATGAGTAAAAGCAAGATATCATATTTAAGTCACAAAAGATAACATGTTTAAACTATTGTTATTATGTTTTATTTTTGCATAGATTATGTGAAAAACTTGTATACTGAGTAAACAGTACATCTGTATAACTTGTTCCAAAGTATCATTGAAATGCATGCTACACTATTTTCTTTGTTTACTAGTTGTTGTATGGTGTATAACATTAAAAACTGTACAATTTATTTACAATGGTTTTTGGCAGTAACTTACAGCGTTATACTGACCACTGTCATTACTTCACTGTGACCTTTTTCATATTTCATTATCAGTTGAGATGAGTTGTTAATCATATACTGTTTGATAACCTGTCAAGATTAAAATATTCATATCTTACCTGATATACGAGAAATTTTGTGATTCTTTCAGACAATCGTCGCTTTTCACTTGACAGAATCATTTCTAGCATATCTCCTTTTAGTTTTTCCATTATGACAAATATCTGAAAAGGACAAACAACATAACTGTACTGGTTTCTCGTATCATGTAATTAGATAACATTTCACTAATTACAACTTTACAACATAGCAATGTTGTCATATAATTCATTTACTATAACCAGCTTTATTATTCAGAGGTACAATTATGATTAATGTTTGAACTGCAAAACAAATAATCAGTCGTTGTTTGAGAGGCTGCTGGATATCACAACCAACAATCACTACTGCTGAATTATAAAACCTAACCTTTAAAATTGCTAAGATGAAAGATAAATTTACCCTGCCTGGGGTCTCTAACATCTTCTCCATGGTAACAACTCCAGGATGGTTAATATTCTGGAGAATAATCACCTCATTTTTCAAGTGGGCTTCTTTCTTAGTTGGCAGTTTTGTTTTGTCAATTACCTTGATAGCAACAGATCTTCCACTGGTTCGGTGCACACCTTAAGCAGAGCAAAAATCAGGTAATGGGTTCTTATTTAGATTCTTAATGCTAATTAGAAAATACAGGACATATTAAAACATCTGTATGTGCACAGGAAAAGCTTTGCACCTTGGACATATATATATATACTTCTTCAAAATGTTGACACAATAACCCTCTTGCAACAGGATCAGTATAATACACCCAAGTTCATATACACATTTTTGCATGTTAAGTATTTGCACTATAACTTTTGATACAGTTCACGTATCTTTACAAATTTTGGTACACTTTTAATAAAGATTATAAGTTTTTGTACACAAAATATCATTCTTTATTGACATATTTTTATAAAGATTCATTTGTGAAAATATCAAGTCTGTTTCATTACTAGTCCGAGTACAAAGTGATTTCATGTTATAATTAAAACAATTATTATTTGTCCCAAAATTTTCAAATATTATTTGTGTAAACCCTAAATCCTCCTAAATATATTTCAGACATTTGTTTTCAATAAGACTTTATATTTTATTTTCTATACCCTAACTATGTAGAGTCTGTAAATTAAATGACCTCTTAACCATCACATAAAATTAGGAAATGAATATAAATTATGCTTTTCTTCATGCTAGAATCACTACATACAAAGGTTTAGTCTAACTAGTAAGTCTCATAACGATATATATATTTTTTATTACATTGACCTGGATGTACAATCTTTATGTATAACTTGCAGGTTTGAAGAGAAATGGGAGGCTACTCTAAATAGAAGTGATAGAAAAAGAGAATGGTAAACTGTGCGTAATGGCAGCAAGATCTAAGTGAGAAACTTAAGCTTTTAGACACAAATGTTAAAGTAGCTAATAACGATTTCAGGAAGTAGTAACAATACCTAGAAGTAGTAGATTTAATTGTAGTGAGTAAGTTCTATTAATCAGGGCCTAAGACAACTCCAATGAAGAAAGTCTCTCCTCTCAATCCAGCTAGCACACATTGACAGAATTAACCTTGTAAACAAATTCCTAATTATAATTAACTTGATTTGTATTTTAACAACAAAATAATATTAATAGTAACAATTATTATTATTATTAAAAATAACCTATAAATGTTCTTATTCTTATTCACAAAGACTTGAACAATGTTTCTAAAATTAAATTTTGCAAGCAAGTTCGCATTTGATTGACAGAGTGGCAAAACTGTCCAGTCAGATGTGACACATAGCGGACTGGAGAAAACACTTGATGACCAGACACTTACAGAAAGCTTTCCTCCATCGGCAACAGAATCACGCATTGCACAAAAGATCTAAATAGCACTGCAAATTTCCCCAAAAATTGTTTCCAGTTTCAGATTTTTGATTGTATTCAGTAAGTTCAAAGACCTTAAACTGTTTCCACAATCAGCAGTATAGATTTTTTTCAGATGGTGAAGTCCACTTCCCAAATTGTTTGTCAAATGCTGCAATCATTTATTGACTAGATTTTTCACACAATGTATTGATTTCAAGAGTACTCATACTCCCATACTTCAGAACTGTCATATAGTCCTAATACCTTATTCTAACAGACTGAAATCAATCAATTAAATGATCAGTGATGTCGTCCGTTACTATACAATACCCTGTATCAAATAATAGTAGTCTCTACACTTTAACTTGGAACATCATTTGCAGCTTCATCAGGTAATCACTTGGGTCTTCTTTGTCAGTTTAACACAGGAGTTACTCCTATTGCATTTGCAAAGCTTTAACCTCAGAAGTAATTACATTCCACTCATTCCTGAAAAACAGCATCTCCTTTTGTAGAATGCTTATGACGGCTGCTTTTGTGTCTAACAAAATACCTGTAGATTGAAGAAGCAAGTTTCTCTCTTCAAAACTATAGGACTTTTATCCAGAACATTATACACACAATTGCATTGAAAGTTGAATGAACTGAAGTAGCTTTTTAGACCTTTTGTTTCAGGCATGGCTTTGTTAAACAGTTTATTAGATTTATTTACACTATCTAAAGCTGCAACAATGCTGAGAAAGTGCTTTGCAATAGGGTGAATTATTTTTGATTCAAGCTCTTCACCCAATTTCATTCAAGTGATGTAGAGAGCAAATTATTTATTATCTCAAGATAGCCACTAAAAAGAACATAAAAGCCAGTTTACACAAGACAAAAAGTGGCTATTTCAAGAAACAATTCAACAGCATGGCTCAAACTAGATTCAGAGAATCACATGTTCTTTTCAAATAAAAACTAATGACATTGATGAAGGAGTGGTCAATAAATTACTTCAGTTTGCTGATAATATTGGTTTTGAGTGTTGCTGGCTGTGAAGAAGACACTGTTGCTTTACAGAAGCATTTTTATCATTTGATCATTTCACAAGATGGGCAAATGAATGGCTTTTAATTATAATGAATGAAGGTTATCCATGTAGATTATCATAATATGAATTATAAGTATAGTTTGGATAGGAATAACCTTAACAGTGTTATGAAAGACAAAGGATCTTGGTGTTGTGGTTGACCAGTCTCTTAATCCATCCATATAGTGTACTGTTGTTAATGGTAGGGAAAAATAGGATTTTTGGTCGTATCTATATAAATACTGAATACAAATCTAAAGAGGTTATAATTTCATTGTATATGTCACTGGTTAAGCTAAATTTGGAGTACTGCACTAATTCCTTGATTTCTTACTTCAAGAAAGACTCTTAATTGTAAGAAGGTTCAAAAAATAATATGCAGAAAAGAAAATTTGTTGTAGAACAGATCACAACCTATGAAATTGGTCGTAATTATAGAGAAAAAAAAGTTAGTGTGAGTCTAATTGAGGTGTTTAAGGTTGTTAATGGAATGATTAGTGTCAGTGCATCTTATATTTTTGTGTTTTATAGTAGAATGGTACAACTAAGGGAGACAAATATAAATTTCAGCAGATCAAAATACATCTTCAGTTAAGACCGTTTTATTTCTAACAGGGTTTTTGGCCCTTGGATTGGATTGTCTCCAGATGTGGTGAATGCAATAAATGTAAAGGAGTTTTTAAGGGATGGTTTGATAACTAATTAAATAACAAATTGAGCCTGATACACGAACTAACCTCCATACACGATACCAAACTGCCCTGAACCAAGAACTTCATCTGGTATGATCTGGTACATACGACTTATGTCCTGAAATGAAAAATGAAAAACACTTAAGTGTAGAATAACACACAATTACATGAAACGTTTCAAGGATAAATATCTAACAGAATGAGAGCTTTAAGTAACACCATACCTGTGTTCCTATAAAGAAAAGTATATTTAACTTGTTAATATCTTTTTTATGCAAACTTAACATTTCAGTTAAGACATATTTCATCTTGTTACACATACTATTTTCCATTAAACTGCTACTTGCCCCCACATTAGGTCTTATCTTGTAGCAATGGTTACTATTTCAACTAAACACTTAATTTAATAAGTTATGTCTCAACTCATAACACTATTCACTACTTCCACAAAACAATTTGATAAATTGTCTTAACATATAACACTACTCAACACTTTCAATAAAAACATAGTTCTATAAAGCATTTTTTGTGTCAATATGATAATTTTGTTATCTTACCTTATTACTGTGGTCAACATTTTCTACTTGCTTCTCTCCATCTGTTGTTTGGTCTACAATAAAGAGTTGTGAACTTAGACCATTTATATTCTCTTGATGTAAAATGTTTAAAAATAATCTTGTGGGAAGTAGTAGGTTAATTGAAATTAACATAAACATTTTGTGGACTGTTGAATAGCTAGCTTATTTAGAGTAAGGTTTAACTGAACTGATACAAAATGAAAACAAATACTTTAAGTGATAATGTAAAAATGTATTAATGTCACAAACTTACATCTGTAATTTGGTGCTTGAGATTTAACGTTAATTAGTTTTTCATTTGCTCATCTGATGCTATTTTTTTGTCTTCATGTCACCTGCACTGAACTATAATTTTTGTGGGTACCTCCTGGGCACCATAAACCACATAGCTGATCTTAAAAATATTAAAAATTGCTGTCCATGTAAAATCAATAAAACACAGTACTTTGTAGGTCTGAAGACCAAGTAATTCAAAATGTAATAATATCTGCATCTTTAATAAGATTGTGAGTTTTGATTTAATTAAAATTTCTAAAAGATCAATAACATATTTTTAATGAAATTTCTTTATTCATATTTTACAATAGAGAATTTTAGAGAATATAAAAACAAGTTACAAAGTATACATTTTATTTTAAAACTAAAGAATAACATGTGGAAGTAATAGAAATATAATTTCAAGAAGAGGTGTCTAATACAAACATAATTTGCTAGACAATCATATAATAATTCATCTATCAATGAGTGAGAGCTAAACTATTTAACAAGTGACCCTGTTACCTGAGACATGGTTATTCTGAGTTGCTGTTACTGGCATCAGAGCCTGACGAATTACATCTTCCCAGCTATTGTTTCTATTTGGTTCTTCCCCAACAAAATAGTCCAAATTGGCTGTTCGAAGCTCAAAACAATGGCAGGATCTTGGCGATTCATTATTTAGTAGATGCTTTGCAGTTTCGATAGACAATATCTCTGACAGTGGAATTTCCTTATAATGTTAAACAAAAATATACATGTATGTATATTTAACTCATCTTATTTATTTGCTTATGCCTATAAGAATAGCCATGAAATAAGTCACAAGTTAGAAAGAATGGACACTAAATCAATATACGATCAGTAGAGGCTAAATTTATTTCAAACTTTCTCATTAATATATATTACCATCAATGATATTATACAAATGATGTGTTTACTGGTGTGTAGAATGTTTAAAAAAATGATGACTTACCTGAAGATTTTTTTACATCATTTATTTTATAGTTGTGTGCATTTTAGTTGGAAATGTAGTTATAAAAACTATTATTACTTTAGAAAATATTTTAGCATGAGTTTTTTGATGTTTAGAAAAAATAGATTATTTCCTTCTGGTTAAGAATTATAAATTTTACTGTAAAAAGGTTTGAAATCTTGACATACTGATTTAATGTTATACCTCATTTTCATTTTTTCACTTTCAATAATTTCAACTATTTCATAATTCATGATGCACACAAAGTCCCTAGGAACACAATGAACTCAAATATGTTAAAGGAAATAATGTTCAACTTAAGTTGACACAAAAGTGACACAGTGTATGTGTTACATACTTTGAAAAAATTCAAAGGTACCTGTGATCAAGCTCTGATAATATGTTATCAGTTAATCCTTATTATAATTTCTGATTTGTAAATGACTCATAAAATTTAAAAATTACACACCATCAACATAATCTAGTTCACTCCATAACAGTAGCTGTTCAGGCAATTTGACAATAAAAGTTGTGTCTCAAGCACTTCTGTCTTTGTCATCTGTGGTATCTTAGTCAGCCTTCTAAGTTCTGGTCAGAGGCATTGCACAGTACTTGAAAGATTTTGGACTCAAGCCCATAACTTGTAAGAATTTCTATATTTTAGTAAGATATAAATCATGGTTTGCTATTTTTATTTTTCAAGAGCACCAAATGGATTCAAAACACTGTCAAACAGAATCAGGAGACATACCCTGTGAACCAGTGTATAGCTCTGGTATTGGGCAAAAGACATCATTGGCACTAGATATGGCAAAGAGATTACAGTTTACATATTGTTACACATTCTTCTTTACTTACACTCTTAAGGTCTTAGAATTACTCAGTTAAGAATGTTTTGACTAGCAATGAAGAACTTACCTTATAGTACTTGGAAGTTATTTCATTTTGAAACATTGTTATTGCTTTAGTATCCAATCTCCAGTAGTGTCTTTTTCTCTGTAGTAATACAAATTGCAAAAAAAAAACACCTTTATTAATAATAACCACCACAAACATTAATATTATACTCAGTACACAAATATTTATGAAATTTGAAACTAAATCTTTGGAATATTACAAACAAGTACTTATAATACACCACAGAACTGAGATAGAAAAAACATGAAAAGTTTTGAATTTGATTTGTGATAAATACATGTACAATTTAGAAAAATTACTTTTAGGATTATCTAGATTATCACCCTGTAGTTATAATACTATCTCAAATTATTTAAACTTATTTGGCATTGAATAGAAATGCATTACGTCTCATTCATTGATTCTATTTTTTTTTCTGCCTTTTAATTTATTGTAAATATAATTAAAATATTATTTCCTCTCTACGGTTTGCAGTTGGTACCAGAGTTACTTTGCATCCAATACAGGTACTGGGCTATCAATACCAGTGGTCCAGTAGTTGTTTATAATATATCATATGCTGAGAATAATAGCTGTTATCACATCCCATCTTTAAAGTTTTAACTGAATGTCTCCTCTGGTATTTCATCTTCACTTTTCTCAGAATTATAAATGTTTTATGTGGGAGTTTTGAGATTGTATATTCAGTCAATAAGCATGAAAACTGACAATAGCATGAAACATTGGAAACTGGTGACTCCACAATGTGGAAGAGAATGTGATTATGCCTGTATAACTGACTGCATGATTAACTGTTAGTATCAAACAACTTCATTATAACGTGATACAAACGAACTTGGTATAAAACCATACATTATAAGTTTAATATTATATAAGTTTTAGGTTCTTAATTGTATAAGAAAATATTTAAAAACAACCCCAAATTCCCCTAATTTGAGAATTTGGATATTTGTTCTTGAGCTATCTCCAATTCTGGATTTTGTTTTTTACACGCCCATCCAGAACACTATGAAATAAAACATAAAATATTCTCTAAGATTTTGCAATCAATATTCTAAAGCTGTATTTTTATATTCTTCAATCTTACAGAGCCAGAGAACAACCAATGAAAATTCAGAAACCACTTCCCACTCCCACCTCTGACATGCTCAGATTTACAATTTCCTAATAGATTTTTCTAAGGCTTTACAATCAATAGAAAGCCAACATTTCAACTGATTTATTGCCATTGTCTTAACACCATGGGGGCTTACAGTTAATTGGCATTTTATTCTCATGTTAAAAAATATTTTCCGACAGTAATACACTGGAAAGAATAGCTGAAATTTTAACTTCTCAATTCACATGATTAAAGATGCTCAAGTTCCAGTAACAAAAATCTGATATAACCAGTACTACTGCAATCCCTGCTTCTCTCTTGTACAAATTATGTAAATACAATAAACTACTTTACTTGCATTAGCTAAAAACAGATTCCCAATACCATAAGTACTTTAATTCCCTCAATTCAGTACTTTATGTGTAATATCAATCAATATTTTGATTTGTCTCACTCTTTTATTAAAATATTAATTGGAATAGCACAAAAGATGCATTTCAATTTATAATTTTCATAAAATTCCACAAAACACACTTATCTTAATACTAAAACAGTTAAATTAACTTATTCTCTTGATTTACCAAATATAAAACAAACAAAACCTTGAAAAAAAATCAACAGCAAACATTGAATTGAATTCACCATATTTTACCATGCTGTCTTTATTTGTGTAATGTACCATCCAGCCTTCTTTAAGCACATTTGAGCTTTTCCGTTTGGTCTGTTTCACACTTTGTACTATCCTCATCAGGGGTATATTGTTGCTACTTGTACCGCTATCAATAAGAAAGAAAACAAGTTAATAAAACATTACTAAATGTAATATGGGCAAAATTTTAATACTCTTTTCAGTTTAGGTATATTTTAAGTTTAAGCAAAGGTTATATATTAACATTCTCATGTAAAATACAGAGGAAGAAAAAAAGCACATTTTAATTATTTCTGTGATATTGTTTTTCAGTCTGATAATATTAACATATCACTGATGGTAAAAAAAAAACAAAAGTGTACTCTAAAGATACATAAACAATCTATTTATTTAAAAACACAGAACAAATATTTTGATTATCTATCATCGCAATTTTGAATCAGTTTAACAATGAGGAATATCCATTAATTGTTGCCTTTCACTGAAGTTATAGTTTTCAACCACTTTTGGTTTAGGACCAATGTGTAAACATTTGGTGGCCAGTAGTTATAACAACTTATCTACTTTCAAAGTCTGTCCATTACCATTCAGATGATCCAATTTTGGGTCATCACCAATGGGTTGAGAAACATTGTACTGAATGATAATTTTACACTGTTATGTTTATCTTATATTGTCTTTTGCTACAAAAAACAATAAATTTTTTAGACCAAAAAAATTAAACACATCTCTACAACCTCAATCTATATCACTCCTTGAGAGTGGTTAGGGATTCAATTTACAACAACCAATAAAACACTAATAACATTTTAAAAAATCTTCTAGTTTCTTTGCTTAAGTTTTGACTTCTTAAATAATACTTAAAACAACTGAAAAATCTGTAACTGCATAATCATTTATGTAATAACTTTTAGATTCAGAAACAATCACTCTCAGAAATTTAGATTTACAAAACTCTTATTACACTTAGCACAACTTTTATCTTTCAGTTGAAGAGTTTTATATACAAGTTATCCTCTCAGGTAAGGATGAAAACACAAAATTAACATGAATGAAAAATATTAACTTTGAAACTACAGTTGAGAATGGCAGTATAGTTAAGATTTAGACTTACTTCAAAGGAGATTTAACATCTTCTCCTTTATCAGAAGACATCTTACTTTCGTTATCAGAGTCTTCTTCATCAACTCTTTCAGCTTCATTCTCACCATCCAGACTGTCTCCTCCTTCTACTGATTAGATAGAAATACCAAGAATATGTCAGGATAATATGAACACCAAAAGTAACTAAAAGACAATGATTTAAATTATATGTATAAATGAGTAATATAAATCACCGAGTACAATCACATCAAGTTTTCGAAATCATTATCAAATATGGTAAATCATGAATTATGTAAAACCAAGTGTATTGTCAAAGCAATAAAACCATGAATTACACTATGTAACACAAATTTTGTTCGTTGATGGTATGAGTTATTTCTTAATTGCTTATGTTGTAAAAGTATAGAAAATGGCCATTATTCCCTTCAATCTTTGTGACCTGGATAATGAAATTTAGAAATTAACCTATTATCTATGTGAAAATGAGCAAATTTGCACATTTTCATTTATGTAAGGTCTGAATAAAACAACAAATGAATCAAGATTTACATGTATTTATACTAAAGTTATCCAAAAATTAACAAAAGTGTTTAAAATGAGTAGTTTTTTGAGATTTGCGACTGTATTGTAAATCACTTTCACGTATCAGCCCCCAAATACAGTCTCCCATCATGTTTTGTTATATGCTCCCAGGTCACAAAAGCAAAGTTTGAAGAGAAAAATAGGTCTTTTCCATTTACTTTAGGTATAGCAATTGGGAAATAACACTTTCTGCCCAGGAACAAGAAGGAGTAAAAACTTTGTTACACAGTGTTATTAATATTTTATTAATTTGAGATGAAAAACATACAGTTTAAACACTTACACCATTCTTTTGGTGCCTCTCCTGTACAATCCATAGGAGCTTTTTCAGTGCACCTCTTGTGAACATTTAACTTGCAATCTGTAGAGAGACAGGTAACCTATGATACTACTAAAAGAGCAGTTTTAGAGCATGCATTCACTTGCATTGCTTAACAGTTTTCCTATATATGTTAATACAAGGTTGAAATGACCAGCTAGTGTTATTGAAATTTTATACTGCAAAGAAATCTGGAAAATTTCAGATAGAAGATCAATACATTTAAGAGAAATGACAATATAAAACTATGAGAACACACAGATTCTAAACTTACTTAAATGTTATAAAGTAAAAGAGGTGATAAGATTTAATTAACACATTAATCTATGATTTAATATTTCACTACTTTCAAAACTTAATGCTTCTACAAGTTCTTCCTAATCTGTTCAAAAGTCAACATTTATTATGTAAGTGAAAGTTGAAATTGTATTTCTAAAGTACATATTCCAAGGTTATTAAGCTGTTAAATCTACAGAGATCAAATCATCATGAATGAGTTGGCGAATTTCTAAACTTGTGAAACCTACGCCTTCATCTCACTGCAATATAGATCTAATGATGTGTTGCACACTTAGCCTATTTAGCAACAAAACAGAAAGCTTATTATGTAAACTAGAAAATTATAACTGTTCCATATATAGAAAACCTTGGTATATAATACAAACATTTGAACAATGCAACCAAAGTGTACCAAATGCAAAGACTTACAGCTGTACTAGCTGGAGGACTTTTTTTTTAATAACCAGTGTAAAAGAGGTAACCTTTCTCATGGTACCTCATTCAATGCTGTAGTTAATGTTATTTATTTTTCAGCAATTATTCACAATTCCAAGCAAAGTTTTGGAAGTTTTCTCATCTATTACAGTGAGATATTATACCTTTGCATTGCATGCCTTGTCGAAACAGGCCCTTCAGAAGCTTCTTACAATACTGACACAGTGTGGGTCGAGTATACGAATGAACAACAAATGTATGTGGTACTCTAATTCTTAGAGCCAGCTCTCTGTCCACCCAAGGTGGCCTACCCATGTTGATTGATGATTTCTTCTCTTTATTTGGTGAAACTGGAAACAGCTAAAATGATACTATGTTAACAACTTGAACATTATCATATGTATAAAATGATGTAATGTAATAAAGTAAGCCTATTACCTGCATAATACTACATGTAAAAATAGTTATAGTGTTACCATAAAAAGTTTGGTCCTGCACACACAACAAAATATTAAAATATGAATTTAATGATAATATATATATAGGACAACAATAAATAAAATTAGAATATCCATGCCTTTTATTCCACAAATATGCACACACACACAAAAATGAAGTTAGAAACTGTATATCAGCTAAATTGTGTCAAACAATGTCATTTAGTATATAGAAAACTTACTGAATGAAGTAAGGATCTGCACATCAGCATGTGTATTAAACATTAACATTTTCCTTACCCAAAAATGAATTTCTGATAAACACTCACCTCCTCACACAGTTAGCTATCTTCCCCATGTATCTGCCTTAGAGATTTGTATGCCACTACCCTTCAGTAAATTCCTACTTAATCTCACAAGTTATTGTGGACTGTGCCTTTGCATAATGATGTCATTATGATGCAGAGGTCCTCCACCAATAGAAAGGTGACATATCTTATGCACTAACATCCTCTACACACTTGCACTCATGAATCCGAATTTTTCGATGAGGCAAGTAAAAAAATGTGCAATGTAACTGGGCAAGAAAAATGGGAATACTTGTGAGGAATGGAGTATCTATCAGAATACATTTTCAACTTTGGAAAATGTTAACTTCCAAGACAACATCATGCTAGAAACCCATGCTGAAGTTGTAAAGAGGTTGGTGCAAAGAAAAACCAAGATAAACTCCTTTCAGTAAGTACCCAAAGGAAGCTCATGTAATATGACATCAGAGACACCATAAGGATACACCCATAAGAGAATGCATCTCTTTTCTTCCAGGGTATAATCTTAACCCAGGAATAAATGGAGGAAGAGGTAATCAAACTCTATGCATCACAGATATGGACAAAATAAGAGCATAGACATCTTAGTACTTGCACACAATAGAGCCAATATGTGTAGCAGGGTTTGGGTGCATTCAGACTGTATCTTGTACTCACACCTCAACTCTATTGTCAAACTTTACTGTACCAATACCAATTGTGACAGGATGACATAGCAGTTCTGCCACAGAAAGTGGTGTCATGCATATACATCTTGACTATTTCAGCTACAGAAGGAGGACACAGTTTGTAAGTGCATGGTCGCCCCAACAAAACAAAAAGGTGATATCTGCAGGAAAAGAATTCACGTGATACAGTGAATGCTCATCTCAACTCTATTGAACAGACATGACTACAAGAGGAGGGTGCACTATCATATTATGTGTTCACCTCAACTCCACTGAACAGAATTTGTCAGCAGGAGGATCATGCACCATTACAGTTTGTGCTCATCTCAACTCAAGTGAGCACACTCAGGTTACAGGAAAAGAGCACAAGCAACATGTGGTACAACTATATAAAAGGAGACCTTGTAATCAACTGACAGTGTCACCACTGCCACACTTAACACCATACTGGTACCTCTTGTTCTAGACCCAGTAGTTAGATAGATCTAAATTGGTGAGGTTTATCCATGGTATACCACTTCAACAGCTAGGGATCAATAAGCAGTAAAGGTCTCCCTTCTCCACTTGATAAGAAAAGGGGAGAAACATTTTCAGAGAGGAGACCTGGAGAAAGTGCCCAGATCCCCATTATTTCTTCAGTCTGGAAAGGTATTTTACTGGAAACAGTGAAACAGGTGACTGTGTGACCCCATTCTGAGAAGCCAGCAAGCTTAAGCTGGGAAAGTTAGTAGAATCCCCCTGATGCTGACTTTTTCCCTGATAGTTTATTATGAAATAAGAACAGTCTTAATCAAAGATACTGTCAGATTTAGAGAAATACTAGAAGGATGCCATGAGTGATCTTCCAGAACACCCCATCTCAGAGTAGGTATATACAGAGTCAGGACAGATGATATGAGCACTTATTATTATCTTGGCTTGATGTAGGTTTTAGGAACCACATGTACCCTAGGAGTCATCACCAGCCACCTGATAGGACCTTATAAATGAATGCTGGAATAAAAAAGGGAAAAGTACACATCCATCTAGAGACAGTGGGTAAGCTGTAGAATAGTGAATAGAGGCAGACAGTAACCTTCAGGAGCAAGAAAGTTCAATGTTTAAGAAACCAGGCAACAAAAATGTGTGAAGTAATCTACATACCTGCCTGAGGAATTTCTTTCATCCATCAGCCATCAGATATGAGTAGTGAATAAATGAATCAGGTGGCAAATCTAATAAAATGAAATGTAGAACAGTGGAGTGGGGTAAGGTGATCTATGAAAAAGGAGAGAACAGTGAAGGAAAACACCATATGATATCAATAAAAGATAAAATATCGTGGACAATATCACATGATGACCAGCAATGACAGAGACAGCTACTCTACAGTCAAAAAGCAGGGCAAAGAGAGAAAAGGAATGGTTGACAAAAGGACAGTAAGAAAGAAGGTAGTGATACATGGATCAGTGGCAAAAGACAAATTACTTACACTGGTAGATGAATAAAGTGAAAGGGTGACAGGAATGATAAAGGAAAAAGACTATACAACTGGAAAATCCAGCTTTACAGGTGAGAGATTGGACAAATCCCAAACATGAAAGTCGAGGGATAAAATGCCTTAATGGAACAGTGATGTGTAAGGTTGAAGCAAAAAAGAGAGTATAGTTGATAGGGGAAGAATGTATGAGGATATCAGGCAATGTTGAAGAGAAAACCAAAGCTGAGTCAGCCAGAGTGGTGCCACCAAAAAGATGTGACAAGGAGTGTTGCAAATCAAGGCGCAACCTGAGGTAAAAGGTGGAAAAGTATTAAAAAAATTAAGACTAGGTCTGGTTGATAGCCAGAGCTGAGGGATAGGGAACAGGAGACCATAAAGAAGTTTGTAATTAGAAGGGGTAGCAAAGGTATTAGCAAGTGAAATCCCTTAAATCAGAAATCCAGAGGGTGAAAAAACCATTCTGTTGGCAGAACTTGGTCCAACTAATAGAAGCAGTGTACAAACAAGTTCATAGTACTCAGTATGTGGCAGAAGATGAGATGACCCCATTCAGAATTTGTCCAATAATGAATATCCAGAGTTTGAAAGCATAGGGTATTGGATTTAGTGGTTAGTATAGGAAACAACCATGGAGTTGTCAGTATAGATCACAACTAACTGATCTACAAGGAGGAATGAGAAATGATAACATACCTGATGGACTATCAGAAAAACAACTGCACAGAGAAAGGATTCATCCTGGGTCCGTGTGACTGATGTATGATTATTGTTTAGAGATGCTCTCCAACTAGGGGAAACACTGGTGGATAAGTGCAGATCCAATTAGGGTGGAGGTAATGGAACACTGATAATGGTATTGGATTGGTCTAGCCATCAAGACAGTTCCTCAAGAAGATGTGGGAACAGGTGAACCACTGAGGTCAAAGATTTCCCTGAGTCATTCCACATGAAGAGGCACATGTCTGCAACCCAAATGGATAAGTGGTTCCAGTGAAGCCCTGGTCTCCAAAAAATTATAAAGCATCTTGTAGGAGAGTCTTGAATCCTGGTGATTAGTAGTTCCATAGATCACAGACAGATATAATGGGGTTGAGCACAGCTTAGAAAGAAACTCTTGGGCCAAAAAGTTATTTTGTGAGAGTAATGAAAAATTTGGAAGTTTTAACAAGCACCCATGATCTAGGTGAAATAAGCAAATCATAATACAAACCAGTATAACTTTTAAATGAAGTATATTAGGTTTAATGTTGACGTGAGGTGAAATAAAGTATTAAAATCTTCTTCATTGCTCCTTTTTTTACACTACATCTAAACATGTAAACTATTTCAAAATCTAATTTTTCCTTAGTACAGAGGAAAAGAATGCTTATTTGTAAATTGTTCAGTAGATAGCATAAATGCAATGGTTTATGGTGGGTGTTAGCTTCTAAAATTTCATTTTATAAAATAATTGTTATGAGATTTTATGCCAAACAATAATTACACACACAACTCTGAAGTACAGTAAATATCTGACTATAAACAGATAATGTAGTCTGTAATATTAAAATTTTTCAACTTACAGAAGTTTCATCTGAAAATATTGGTCCACTGCTTGCTGTTCTCTGTAGAGACTCTGTAGGACTCCTGGGGTAGAGATATGTTGAAGACCTACGTCTACGTGTGTGTGTACAGTTGTTGGGAATCTTATAAGCACACCGTTTGTGGAAGTTTAAGCCACATCCTATAACAGGAATTCAGAAAATGTTTTAATGCACAGATAAGCTACAAAGCTCTTTACTTTTAATAATATAGGAGAAACAGCTACATACTCAATTTTAGATATTATATACATCACTTGAATAAATAATTCTCAGATACTGGAATATCAATAATCAAACATCAAATACACCTTGCAGTTTTATATCATCAACCTGCCAATACTGTGATAACAAAGAAGAAAAATTATTATTTTCTCGAAAGAACACACAAGTTAAAGTATAGATACTAATTTTGTGTGAGCTATTGGGAACAACATTTTCTTTTTCTTAACCATTTGAAATCCATAAATAAGAGTGTTACATGCAAATATCATGGATGTAATATTCTTATAACTAAAAATCTGAATATCTTTGTAATTAGACATATTCAAATAATGTTTTGTTGTTTTTTTTCAACATTTAGGTACGGGTATCTGTATTTAGATTTTATACACAAAAAAGATGTAGCCAATCTTGTATTCATTATTCCTGTTCAAAAGAATTTGCTTCTCTCTGTCCACAGGTAACCCCAGGCTTGCCTGTCATGGTTCAACCTATTTATTAAAGAACATTCATGCTGGTCATGTGTAAAAGGATGATTGAACTTATTTCCCTCTTCTGTTGGTGAAATATACCTGAAAACAAGTCAGATTTGCTTTGTTGGTGTATAATGTTGTAGTCCAGAATTAACTTGTATAGCTGTTTGTGGATAAACAGCTAAATACTCAAACAAATAATTTTCAGTGCAATGAAATTCTTAAGTCTACTCCAATTGCAGCCTCAATTAACTTACTTCTTTGTTCCTGCTTTCCATTAGGACAACCACAGGCTAAGTTATTATAATTTCAGTGGTGACATAACATCCATTAATCTCTAAATACTCAAACAAATAATTTTCAGTGCAATGAAATTCTTAAGTCTACTCCAAATTCAGCTAAGTTATTATAATTTCAGTGGTGACATAACAGCCATTAATCTCTTTTTGTTAGATTTATGTGAGATTGGTTTATCTTTTCTCATTAGCATTCTTTTAATCCCATTTCAATGTATATTTTATTGAAATGAAAAGATCATTTCAAAGATTACAAAGGATTTATAATGAACAAATAGCAAATAGTTCAATGAGAAACTCCTCCTAAACAAGGGTCTTTGATAAAACATGCAAATGAGATATGTTCATACACTAGATTTAGTTTTTTCTGTAGAGAAACTGTAGAAAGCTGTATGAAAAATACATTACATCTAAAAACAAAAGTCGTGATGAGGCCTAACTGTACTTGAACAATGGTGACATGAAATGATCAGTTTGTTACTGAACACTAGTTGAATTTCCAACATAATACAGCAATTAAAATAAGGTTCTTATGTCAAGCCTTATGTGTGTTGCAAGTTTGTGAAATAATGAGAAAGTTTAACTTCACAAAATGCAAAGCAAAGCACAGATAAGCACAAGTTACCATCAGAAGAAGCTACTGGTACCAACTAAGCAAAGCAAAATTTTGCAGCCAATGTCAAAAAAGATATGTTGAAAAGGTACATCTGCATGAATACAGATGGCTGAGTGCATTATACTAGAATGATTTTAAATATGCATATCAGGATATCAAATGATAACCACAACTAATATGAAGATGTGGTAGAAAGGCATGAATCAGAATTACATTTTAATATTACCTGTAATTATATATATGTAGTGTTATACCATAATTAATTTAATCATTTTTGGAAAGGGTACTTAACAGCTCTTTCTAATGAAAAATATTCATACCCTCAGATCATGTAAGTGTGTTGAAGTTAAAGATTTATAATTTCCAAAACAGAGATTTCCTTTGTATTTAATGGCATTAGAAAACAAGGGGATGTGAAACAACATGTGAAGAACCATCCAGAAAGATACCTTAAACATGTTGTAACCTAGCCTTGGTAGGCAAAGTGTAGCCATCTTATAAAAGATAAGAATCTAAGAATACAAAAGCTAGTAAGCATATTCACATATTCCAGGCATCATTACACAACAACTGTTGAAATCAATCACTAGGTATTGCCATCATTGTACATGAGATGGCTTATGGAAAATTTGCAGAAAGAAGGTGTAAGCTTTGAACATGATAACCTAACAATAAAGCCTTTACACTGTAACTATGTTACAGAGGTATTGTCAAGAGTAACAGTCATCAGATATAATGTGATGAGACTTGGCAACATGGATGGTAACAGCACAGTGAGGCTCCAAAATTATTTTAATACAATGTAATCAGTCATTGTACATTGTGTCAAGTCACAAATATAAGCCTGCTGCAACATTTCTATGGACTATGGAGAATGAAATGGGTGTTATGGCTATCCTTCTTCTGACACACCTGTGAAGTTTCTTGACAACTTGAACATCTGCACAGTTGGTTTGCTTTATGGAGAAGACAGTTTCAAAGACAGCATGGGACTTTAACCATTATTCAAGTGTATGATTAATACACCATACAGGATACTTCAAAAATGATATTAACATTCACCTGTTAACCATTTTGAACAAAAGCATAAAAGTAAAACCAAGAAAATATTTTGACTTTGAATTTTCCTTACTTTTAGTAGCTTACCTTCACACTTCAGTCCTTGCCTAACCAAACCAAATAGTAGTTCTCCACAGAAGTCACAAAAATTTGGAGATTTGTAGGAGTGTACCATTAAGCTATGTGGTCGTATCTGAACATCATCACTTGGGTTGTTCACTATAAAACACAGTTAAACTCTTACACTGAGGTAATGCACAAACTAATCTATAAAGTGTGAATCTAGTTCAGTACATTATGGAGATGAAGGTCGGTTACGAAAAAGAATTGCTCAAGTTTTAATGATATCTAACTTTGAATTTGAAATATAAATACTTATATACTTAGCCTAATGTCATGAATGACAACATTTATCATGCCTTAATATAAACTTTCTCTTTACAAGTTTTTCTAATATCAAAGTGTTAAAATAAAACATTAATATTCATTCAGACTATTTGTCCTTGCACCTCTGCTCTGAAATGTTTGATGCTTTTCCAGAGTTTCTTTTGAGTTAAATGTTTAAGGACTGGAAAAGTTTATGGAGAATGTTTAAGTCAGATTTATCTTTTATTTGATGATCAATGAAAAACCTAATTAAGTCAAGTAATTATTTGATACTAATAAAATAAGTCAATATAATCTGGAAAGTCATTATAAATCTAATGAATTAGCATTTCAACAAATCTTGCTAACTTTCAATGTGACTTTCAATTTTTACTTAGAAGAAATTTCTAATTACTTTTTAAATCACATGCAACATTATGCTTTAAACTTAAAATTCCAAATTTATTTTCACATTTTATGAAAAAGCTTCTGTTAAAACACTTAAACACAATAAGTACACTATGTTAGTGAACTATAATTTCATGACACGTAAGACCTCTCTTTCACTTTTTTCTTTACAATGTTCTATAATTCAAACTTACATAATTGCATGACTAAATATCTGCATATTTCATCACTCCCTCACACTTCAAAACATAGAAAGTAGGACTCCAACAATACCTGACAGAACAACTTCCACAACAGTGTTTTCTGTGACATCTGAGGCTGCATTAATTGGAAGAAGCATGTTTTCTGAACTGTACTCATGTCGAAATAGAATAAGACGCTCATTCAGGCGATTTAAGCCATGATCAGGAAACTAAAGAAAGGTGTGCCAATATAAATGACTACTTTATTACTGTATTTTAAAGGTTGTGCTGTATTACAGAAAGTCAATTTATGATTGACACAGATCTTTCATTTTTTAGTTATCAACACTATATATATATGTATATAATTTTCTTCTTTATTAAATGACTGACTATCTGCCAAATAAGCATAATAGTGGATATTACTATCCTAAATTGCTGTACATTTTTTTCTGAACATATTAACATTGTTATAAAACAATTCTTGTTTTCAAATACCTGTTTAAAAACGTACGAACTAAAAGCTGTGATGTGAAATGATATCTCTACATTTGTTTTTAAGTTTAAAATATAAAATATTAGTTTGTGGTATATACTAACATTAGCATTTGTTTTCATGCTTTAATTTTTTAACATATATTAAAAAAACACTCATATCAAATTCACATCTTTCTTAGTTAAACTTACAAAACTGTAGAAACTGCCTTTATAAATTACATGCTTTTACAAATTCACAATATGTCCCACCTAAGATACATCTTTAAAGTCAAGCAGAATATATTTTTGAAACTCTAAGTACAGAAACATTTTAATTTACAAAATTATATCTGTTATAACTATTATTATATTTTTTAATGTTTTATTTCATTTGTCATTAATGAAATTTATAGTCAAATTTTTTATAAGTATTAGTTTGTTTTGGATTTATACTAAAAATGTTGGTTTATATATTTTTTACACACACACACACATATTATTATGCTAAACTATGAGATAAGTATTGTGCAACTATAAGGTTTATTTTGAACTCATTGTTTCAATAAATTCTAACTCCTGACTTTTGATTTCAATTTAAGAAAGTTCTTTCTCAAAATAAATACAACTTTAACATCCAGCTAAACGTTTCCGTGTTTGATTATTTAAAGACATATGTATGTGCATGTATCTGTATATAGATAAATAATTAACACATTTATTTCTTGTTATATTCGAACAATCAGAACATCTTACTTTTAATCATACACAGGATAAAGGTCTGTTGCATACAAACATCTATATTTATATAAGGCAAACACTAATGTCAGTATATACAATAATCTAATTTTTTGGATCTTACATTTCAAAACAAATGTAGAGATATCTTCTCATGTCACAACTTTTATTTTCTACATCTTTAAACAGATGCTTGAAAATAAAAATTGTTTTATAACAATGTTGACATGTTCAGAAAAAAATATTATACTCTATTATAACATTACTTATTCATCTTTAAATTCTATTGTCTGTTACATTTAAGAAGCTCTCTGGATTATGAACTAACAGGTTTGATTCATCTCTAATCTCACAGTACCAGCCAATTACTTGATACTCTATGTAGCAAATCTACACATACATTATGTAACACAGCATGAAAGAAAAAGTAGAAATGAACTGGAAAGTATGCCAGAGATTATTATCTGGTTTTTGCTTCTTAAGGAAAACAAATGAGAAGAATAAATTCATAAAAAATACTAAAGTTGATTAATTTTTAAAACACTTACTGGTGCTTTATTAGTCACATGGACATGAGGTACACAATTTAAAATTACAATATATACACACACACAAACATACCAAATACATACATATATATGTGTGTAATTTAATTTGGGAAAGTGATTATAATATCAGACATTGAATTTCTGTTGTACAGTTTAATTGCTTATTATTTTATTTTCTCCCTCAAATAAAAATATATCACTTATATTTCTATACCCTTTCTTCTACATTAAGAATTATGTATTTTACTTCCTTCAACATAACATTAATTAATACTTAGTTTGGGTTTAGTCTCTATATTTTACTCAAATTGAACTAACTATCATATATAATTTACTCTATATTTTTCTAAACATCAGTCACTCTTCTAAATTGGGAAAAATGGACTTTAATTATGCTACATAATTAAATAAGTTATTTATGTTTGTATTACAGGCCTATAAGTTGAAATTTTAATGCTATATATTTTTCAATTAGTATTATGATTATTATTAAGAAATTTCTGTTTTCTGATAAAATTGATAGATGTCACTTAAAACTATAATATGCTAAGAACATCAGCTTATAAAATTCTTCAGTTTTTAAGTTCTTTCTGACACAAATACTCTCAAC
This sequence comes from Tachypleus tridentatus, assembly GCF_004210375.1. NCBI lineage: Eukaryota > Metazoa > Arthropoda > Merostomata > Xiphosura > Limulidae > Tachypleus > Tachypleus tridentatus. The sequence goes on along the minus strand of NC_134834.1, from coordinate 87,295,467 downwards.
TTCCACATCATTTCACATTATAAATCTCTACAATCTCAAAAAACATGAGCTCTGAATGTATATTAGAAACAGTCAACCAACCTTCCTATCAATAAAGTTACATGCCACATCTTTGAGTGTCTTCAAGTTTAGTTCACTGATATCCACAGTAACAGTATCTTTCACCAAGCCTGCTTGGAGAAACAGAGTGATGTCACCAGGAACTCTCAACACAGGTGTCTCCATAACAAAAGCCTAAAACAAAGGAAATAAATTTACAGGGGTTGACACAAATTTACTAACTTTAAGGAGTTTGTTGGCTTCTTCTCATAAAATGTTCTTAGGCAAAAAATATTTTTAAAAGCATAAAATTTCTAAAAATTCAACAGTATTACTCTTACTACATTTTTTAATACAAATGAGACATACCTATGGCATAAATATACTATGATTATGTTTTTTTAAATAACTATAACTTATCAATGGCATATAGAAATGTATAAAGAAACTGAAATGCATTAATAATATCTTAAGAGTTCTGAATTACCTTTATTTCATTTGTAAAATGATTAAAACATATTATGGTATTTAAAACATTAACTTACTAGTTTATTTATTGCACAGTTTCTAAAATTGTTCCATATAAAAACTTTAAGGTAACAATCATGTTATTGTTTGCCATAAAGTTCTCATAAGTAGCAACTGTTTTACCAACATTTTAAACTGGTTTTACTCAATGAATTAGTGAATATCTAAATTTAATACTGTTTCATGTTTTTAAGTTACATACAATAACTACTATATTTCTTTAGAGTCTTGTTAGCTTTGTTATTTAAAAAAAAGGGTTGTTGTAAAGAAAAACCAGTCTTGCAGACTCTCCATAGTAAAAAACTTAACAATACTGACCCAGAAGCTTTGTGATGCTGATACACGTGGAAAGATCTTTAATGAAAACTGTTACCAAAATACCTATTAACATAAATGTAGTTTCTTGTTCATTATAACTTAGAAAGTTTTTAATCTACACATAATATACATGACACTGAGATCAGACTTAGCATGTTCTTTGATAATTCTAGTTATTAACTACATTAAAAATAAGTTACCTTTCCAAACAGCATATCAAATCAATAATGGATAAATAAATACTGAAGCCTGTTACCAAGAAAATGCTCCTAGTTATTTAAGATTTGGTTCTAATGAGATTGTAACGGAAGACTATGCTACACTAACACAAGTTGTTAGGAAGTACACAAACTATTTTAGTAGCTGCTTTGTAAGAAATATTTCCAGTACTCTTCCTACACCACTAACTAGCACATACGGAGGTTTTCACATCACATTAGTAAATACTGTTATTATTATGCTATCAGATTTTGTAAATCCTACTTCATCACATCATTTTGTCTGAAAGCTGAGAGCTGATTGATTCAATGATAGTAATCATTGACAGGTGATAACATACATTTCACTTTATAAAGAGGTAAGAGAAACATAAACAATTTTTTGCTTATAATAATGATCAAAGAATGTAACATATTATTCAAAGTTTCATTCACTTCAAACAGTTAATAAAGTTAACAGCATTTATTCATGGATTATAACCAGATGATATTCTTTCTGCAATTTTAATAACTGGACACAATTTGATTAACAACAGTGACATATATATAAAAGTATCAAGAAGGATTATTAAGTCTTTATTTTAATAAACTATGTGGTATACAGATGTCCATATACTGAATACATCAAATAAAACTGCACCCACATCAGAACTTAAATTTCATTGCATATATACACTCAAGATTGTACAAAACAGATTCTGTGACATGAATGTGAACTCAAAATATCAGTAATTGTAAAATGAAACCAATGTGTGAGGAATTAAAATTAATGTCTGATAAGAACAAGTTACCTTCTTAAATGAAAATCAACCTGGTAATGAGTATAAGTAATTACAAATATACTGTTCTTATTTATAAAGATTAAAATGCATTGTTTCATCAGTTGAGTCTCCTTAAAGATATCTTTGGCTGTAAACTCAACAATATCTCACAATGTTTAGTTAGTTTAGAAGATTTAGGTTAGTCCTAGATAAATACATTAACAATGCAAAGTGATTTTTGTAATAGAAATATAATAATAAAAAATTTAAAATATATATAATAGATGTATTAAACATTCTAACTGGCACTGTTACTAAAAATAATATTAAAGCAAAACTATTTATGGAACATGCATGTTTCTGTTTTGAGGTTTAAAACCAACTTTTACAAGAAAGAATAATAATATTAATGTAGTATTCATGCATGAGTTTTGTAGTCAGACCATGCAAACAGTGGAAAACTCCACCATGAAATCCATGTGCAAGTGAGATCAGCCATTCATAAAGATCATGAGGACCTATGTTTTCAAGATTATAGACTGGTATAATAAACTGCAAGTGCACTGTCCTAAGATTGTTATAACAAACTTATGGTGAAACAAGTTGAAAGTAAAACTGGTGAAGATCTGTAAGTACGAATATAGACCAATAAATTACATACTTTTCTCCTGCAAAAGTTGTTTGAATATATTATGAAATATTATAATGTATTCCAATACAAAATTATATCACTGTTGATTAAAATAAACATAAGGTTTAAAATATCATACAGTTAACCCTCTCAGTGAAATCATGAGATCAGAATACATAAAAAAATTGTTTAAATTAGCTTTTGTTTACAACATTATGAACTCAGGATTATTACAGTAATAAGAATGACTGAATGATTTTTAACAGGTATAATGATAATTGTTCTAGTTTATAAAAAAATATGGTAGAAACTACATATTTATAGCTTTTAATGACTTTTCAAATGAAAGAACTGTGATAATCTTGTAATGTACTATAATAAAAGTAACAGTAGACGAAAATGTTGTCTCAACTGTTTCTTCAAATTTTGTTTGTGTGTCTGGTATCTCCACTTTATATGACTGAGCTATTTTTAAAACTTTACATTTGTTTACACAGCAATATTTTTGCTGTAGATAAACAAACTACACAGGATGTAGATTTTTCTTTTCTAGCAAAACCTTAATAAACATGAGTACATTAAAAAGTTAATGTTTAATTAACTGTATAATTACAGAAGTATGTTTCTAAACATTTGGCAACTACACAATTAAGATTAACTTTAACTGATGGAAAAAATATGAAAAACAACACATCATTAACCTATCAGACTGAATTTTTTAACCAGCACACCAAACCCCACCATTGGTTCAGGCTTAGTTATAAAATATGTTACATATCTGTAAAGTAAATGAAGAATTAATCATATGGATTATTCTGTTTAACAGTAATTGAAAAGTGAAAAATACTTTGTTCTACCAGATTTAGTACTGTCACTGAGATGGCATACACATATAGTCACTGTATAAAACATGCCACTAGAAACAACAGGGTTTTATTTTACATAACTATTAGTTAAAGAGAGAAAAAACAAACTCACTGGTGTGGGTTTGGTTTGTTTTGAATTTTGTGCAAAGCTACATGAGGGCTATCTGCACCACTGGTGCAGGTAGACAGTACAAAAAAATTACAACAACAAAAATTTTTTAAAGTTCAGAAATTACACATTGTTGAAAAATTTTGGCACTTTGTTACATAAAATTGGCATCTCATTAGAAAAAAATGGTTCTATTTCAATAAAACAACTGTCAAACATTTTTCTGTCAAATATAAGAGACTAACATTTTTCAAAAATTGATTGGAAAATACATTAAAAAAAGACACACGAAAAAAATAATTTTGTCTGAACACAAAACAAGAAATATGATGATTCATATAAAAACTTTGAGCAACTGCCCACAGTTGAAACACTGTTCAAGAAAACTTCATGAATATTTATAAAAATTAAGAGAAATGTTAGTGGTCGACTTCATTTGATTACCACATTCAAGTCTTACAGTTATAATTTTTCACAAAGTATGCATCTTATGCTTTAACAAAATAATGCCAAATTTTTAGAACAAAGTACCAATTTTTTACAAAAATCTTTATTCATGAATACCAGTGCAACATCAAAAATTAGTTTGTTTTAAGTTGAAAGTCAGTAATTATGGAGGTAAGACTGTCCTGGATCCCATAGTTTCAAGTGGATTTACAAACTGAATAACTGATTCAGAACTCAAAGTATTACAAATCCTGCAGCCAATAAACAAGGAATATTTTACTCACCTATGGAAAGTAATTACCGGAAAAGCCACAGTTAATGTCATTAAAAGAACAAGCTTATGAATAACTGACTTTCACCATTACCAACTCTACTGGTTTATATGTACATAATTCAACTATCTTATAAATATGTATAACAAAAAACAAACATTTACCAAAGATTGAGATATTCCTTACATTTGTACAAATATATATAATCAACTCACAATTTATCAAAGCCTGTACAAAAATTGCTTTACGCTTGAGCTGTTTCTATACTTAGCTTTCGTGCCTAATCCACACTGTTCTTTGTTACTATTTGTTTTACTTTTGCACAAGTCTTTCTCATGCATTATGAACAGGCTTGTAAAAATATCCTTATTTAAAACTTAATATTTTAAGTGCAAAGCTATACAATGGATGATCTGTGCTCTGTCTACCACACATGTCGAAATCTTATTCTTAGCCATCAGAATTAATGTTAAGCCACCAGAGAGGATATCTAAATACAGTTTGTCAACTAATGAAAGACATTTAACAAAACACAATGACCTTAATGTTCACTTCGTTACAACACCCAGTTAAAATTTGCCAAAACTGAATGAAAGAAATAAACTAATTTTGTGGAAAGATTACCAAAACAAGCTAAGTTCTTTCTTATGGGTATGTTGATAGACATCCAAAAAACTATAAGCAAAACAGATATCTTGATTTTTTATCCAATGTTTAAATGTAAATTAGGCATATATGAAAAAACAAAGTGTGTGTTTCAAAAGAAGAGGTAATTTAATTTTAACTACTATCAAACTCTATATTCTTTCATGAATTTGTAAGTAATGCACATAATAAATTCTATTTAAATTTCAAAACTACTTGCTTATTACAACATTAGCTGGGTTACCATCTGTTGGACAAGTGAAAAAAAAAAACTCATTTGTAATAAGAGATAAAAAAAAAATTGTGATTCTGTTTCTCTACTTGACATAATAAACATTAACAATGCAATAAACATAAATAAATGTACTAATATTGAAAACAAAGACATGCTTTTTCCAGATTTCTATCTGTATGAAATTATATGGTTGTTATACCCTTTCATGACCTTCCTCATGTCATTATGTATCACTGTGATAAGTTTAATTACTGATTGATCAAGAAATGTATAAGAAATAGATATATACACACACGTATATTGACGTTTATTTTATACAGAAGATGGAGGCCCAATCCCCACCCCTTCTAAACTTTCCTCATGTCTTCCTATATTACTATTTCGAGTTTGATTGTGATTGACCAATAAGATGTGAAAACGTATAACGAACAGCTATGAAATGACAGATATACAACCATGCGTCCTTTTCTCGGTCACACACTTTGATTTATATAGTAGATTGTGGCTAACTTTAAATCTATCTTACACTAAACTACTACTGCTTTGCACTCATTTTCTACACTTTGCAGAATAACGCCAGTAAAAGATAATATGGGCACGCCAATACCGTAGCCAGATCTGGTGAGGAATGTATGATTTTATTATAGCAAAGCCACATTGGGATATCTGCTGTGTCCACTAGGGGATTTGAATCCCTGGTTTTAGCGTTATAAATCCAAAGACTTACTGCTGTTCTACAGTGTGACTTATGGTGAGGAAGGCTGTTGAAAGGGTTAAGGAAATTTCATTTATTCTTTTAAGTGTGAAACGTGTAGATTGGTCCTATATCAGTTGAATTCAACAAAACTTTAGTCGTGTAAACCGGCTTGTCGAAACGAAAGAAATGAATCATATTTGACTAGAATTGTTTTAGTAAACGAGTTTGTTCCTAAAACAGCAGATCAGTTTCACGTTTGAAGCCTTTTTCTTGTACATTCTGTAAAACATAACAACAGCAGAAACGTTTGACAATAAGACTACAAGACAAAACCTGCCGAAACAGTAAAACAGGTAGATAACCTTGAAACTCGAAGTTTTCAAAGCGCTGTTTTTCCACTGATTTTAAAATGGCTGTTTTTACAATCATTCGACATAACATACCTCGTATAAAATGACTAAATATGAAATCTGAAAAACAAGGAAAAATTGCAGTTTTAAAACTATAAGCAACTGAATTAAGTCACAACTATTGACTGTTACACTACGTAACAAATTTTGTTCCTGGATAGTATGTGTTATTTCTTAATTGCTTATGTTGTAAAAGTAAAGAAAACGGCCATTATTCCCTTCAAACTTTGCTTTCGTGACCTGGATAATGAAATTTAGAAATTAACCTATTATCTACGTAAAAATGAGCAAATTTGCACATTTTCATTTACATAAGGTCTGAATAAAAGAACAAATGAATCAAGATTTACATGTATTTATACTTATGTTATACAAAAATGAACAAAAACGTTTAGAAGTGAGTAGTTTTTCGAGATTTGCGACTGTAATATAAATCGCTTTCACGTATCAGCTCCCAAATATAGTCTTCCATCATGTTTTCGTTATACGCTCGCAGGTCACAAAAGCTAACTTTGAAGAGAAAAATAGTTTTTTTTTCCATTTAGTTTAGGCATAAGCAACTGGGAAATAACAGTTTCTGCCCAGGAATATGAAAAAGTGAAAATGTTGTTACATAGTGTTATTTAATTTATTTTGGCTAAGAATAACCTCTTATTCAAAGACCATTTATATACGTATGTGTGCCGTACTTAACTCTTCTAATAAATTGTGCATTGTTTTACCACTGTAACTGATATACACTGGCTGGAAAATTATCATTGCAATCGGCGAAAGGCGCCGGTTTGTACTGCAAGATGAGATGAGAGGGGGGCACGGTATATATCAGTTTGTATAATAGGGAAAGTAAATATTTTACGAAGGTCCAAAAGTTATTTATTATCAAAGGCGTCGCTACACTTAACGTGCTATGATTCTATTTGACAGTGCTCCGAATCCCAAGTTGGTGTCTTAAAAAATTAGAATATAAAACCATAATTATGTTGTACTGTAACACCGAAAATTCCCACACATATGAACTCAGACAAAATGTTAAAGCACCTAGCAACGCCTCTGCTAATTACTATAATACATGTCATTTTCAGACTACAAAAATGATATAATTATTGTAATTTAGTTTTTAAAAAATCACCTGTCTTAAATATTATGTAACAGTATTGTGGATGTATAAACTTGGAAAGAATGTTGTACACACGTTACATCCGCGACTGGTGTCTATGCGACTGATACACTATGGTTTAGTTAACTATATAATCAAAACCAATGTGTGTCACAACACGTCACGCTTGATTTCTTGAAATAGGAGGAGCCATAATAACCAGAATAGATTTTTCCAGAAATAATAGTTCAATTACTTTGTCCGTTACAATTTTAGTGACGGGGGTTGAAAGGGTACTTTGAAACCTAATAAAGTGTAGTGAGTGTTGTTGTACTAAGACTAAAGTAAAGATGTGATCTGGAATCACCTAGTCCAGAACCAAGCGCATAAAATTCATCTGAAAGTAAACATATCGATTTAATTTTAAACTTAAATTATTTCTATTATATCGCCAGCGTTTTTAATATTAAAAAATCTTTAACCAATGGAGACTAATTAAGAAATCAACAAATATTTTTTCCAGCTTTGTTGTTATACATTTTATTTTATACTTTCAGTACGTAAACTGGCAACAATACCAGATTATATTGCTAAGCACCAAAACATAAAAGCCATTGTTGGAAGGTAGCGTTACTAAAATGCATTGGATTTTCTGTGTATTAGAACTTGTTAATCTAACTGATTTTTACCAATATTTATTCTATGAATGCATCACAAATTCATTTCAGGAATTATTTTAATTTTTTTTGGCTCACAAAGGAATTTATTAGTGTTTAACTACCTTGACTGCACTTTTCTGCTTCTATGTTTGTCATATTTGATTTCTCAAAATTTAATTATTTCGATTAGCTATGAGGTTAAGGTATACCAGGTGGGGTTGTAGTAGTTGCCTATTTGCCATTCTAATTCCTGTCAAGACACCATTGTTACCTTTAAAGGGTGTGTGTTTATTGCTATCAAGATTGAGTCGTCGCTTTCTTTACAGATATTTAGTTTTATCACAACTGAATAAATTAAACAGTTCTTGAGCTGAATTAGGAACGACTATCTTTCGAAAATTTATGGGTTTCCTTATATTGTTATCTATTCTGTAAATGTGTTAGATAAATTTAAATTAGAGGTTCTAAATAGCTTACTTTTCATAAGAACATTTAAATATAAATTGTATAATACTCTAATGCTTGTTGCGTTACGTGTATGATGCGAATTACAAAAGAAAAACGTAAACAAAATCACTAAACGTGTTCCTTTTTCCACAGATACATGCACACTCCCCTAGATGTAACAGCAATAAGTCTTCTGCAAAGAACGTGGTTTACCTTGAACCTTAAAAAAAAATGTCATTTTTACTTACACGTGCCTACAACTACAATGCTACTAACAGTAGTAGTTAAGAAAGTAACATGTTCTGGTAATTCGATATTAATTTCTATATTTATTTTTTTATTAGAATAATCAGTCAACAAATAGAAATCACCCAATCAGATGCCAATTTACATGTTGGTTCCAGCAAATGAACATGTTTCAGCTGCAGTGAACATCAATCATACGACAATTTACGTGTCGGTTTCGGCACGTGGACGTGCTTTAACTACTGTTAGCACGTAACTTCGTCAGGTGTAACGTAGAACTCCTTACAGAAAAACACCAAAATGAGCCTTTAGTAAAAACTTTAACAAAATTTTTTCGTTTCTTTTAAACTAACAATGTTTTAATACATCAGCACCGAGTTAATCCTTTTGTAAGAAAAAAAAATTGAAGAAAGTAGTTTGTTTTGTTTTTTTTTTTAAACATTCTCTTAACGCTTATTAAAACATTATTGATACAGTGAATACTTTACTTACAAACCTGGGTTAGCTCTTTCGGCGGGAGAAATCAGAACTTATATGTGGTTAAATTGTTCTTTCGGATTTATAATAATGGACTTTTACACATATGATAAGATTAACTAACATTCGTTCTAAAAAGACAAACATTATATCCATAACCTCTTAAAGCGTCTTATCTGTCGACTACAATCGCAGTCCTCGACAAATAGACGTTTATAAGACGATAAAACACTATATCATTTCCTCGAAAGACCATCTATTTTAACCATTCGCGCCACAGTAATGTAGTGTGTTGCCTATTCGTCAGTCAGTAGACCTAAAATGGCGTCACACAAGGGACGCTTTACATTGCAGTTTGTACTTTCGTGACGTCAGTGAAATGTGTGCATGTTATGAATCAAGAGAAGAATTATGCATCTACAGGCCTACAACACAACATATCACACAAATTTCAAAAGCAACAAATTAAAAAATATACTTTAACTCTTAAGTTTGGTTTTACTTCCTCTGGAAACAGAACGTTTTCGGTGTCTTTGTCTATCTTACATATATATATATCATATAAAGGAATTTTTCAACACATCGTTTGAAAGATACTCTAGGGCGTATTGTACAACATAAACTATGATATCAAATGTCAAAATAGTGCTAGTTTAAATATTTTCATACATGAAATATTTTTATTCAACAAATAAACCGAACTTTCATCAACTATTTATCTGTTTTTCTAGATATTTATCTTTATTTTTTTTACTTATATTTATCAAGAAACATTATTATAATAAATGACATTTTCTAGCCGTTAACAATGTAAATTATAAAGTGCTGGGTTTGTATTTAAAAACACAAAATCACAAGTCGAATGAATTGTGTACGATTGTTCATTCAACATTTTCTTTTGCAAAACTGTATATTTTCACGAAGTTCAATTTTGACACAGGGACGAATCCATCTTGGAATACATATGATGACGTTAATGCGTTGCAACTTTTGGAGGACAAGAAATTAAAACATCTGCAGTAGATATTTTGGTTAATATATCTTTCAGACCTCGAAGTAGTCTGAAAGTTAACTAGGGGCGGTCAGAATCCGATTAACCTGTTCAGTGCCGTAGACGAGATAACTCGTCCAAGCCGATCGGTAACACAGTGCCACGGACGAGTTCATTCGTTCTCAATAATACCTAACTTCGACGCTAGATGTCAGCGCTTAACATGCATTTGACCTACTTACAAATTGTTTCACTTTCGATCCAAAATAGCGTCACGAAAAAAGTTACAAAATGAAGAAGCATTAGAGTTTTATTGTAGCAGCTGAAATACTTGGCAGTCAACAGGTTAACTAAGATTACGTGCTACGTGAATATGAAGGATTTTCGACTAACAAGGGTGGAGTTTTTAATTACAAACATAGATGTTTGATGCTTGGTGGAACATTTCGAGAACCAGGAAAAGCTATCTAGTTTATATCGTTCAGCAATCTATTTACTCTATGAATGAGCTTCCTCCTGGTGGGCAGAAAATTTTTAATTTATTATAACCAGTTCGAACTTCACTAACCCCACAACGATATGCAAGTTTTTTTCTCCATCATCTCCTGATCATAAAGTATTAACGCTTTTAACTGCTACATGTTACTCTTTGTGTGTTTGTGTATCTGTTGTCGACTCTAAATATCCTACGTTTAGTTTCAACTCCTGGTATTCAAGTTAAATAATCTCACCTATTGGTGTGGTCCATGAAAACCAGTTAACTGTACTTTGATGTGATTAACGAAGGAGCTATAATAAAAAACATACACCATACTATGTGGGCAAAATATGTTTCCACGGTTATAAGCATTTTTTCATTATCTTAGCGTAACCGCTTAAACAAATGAATGTTATAATTGATGATGTATATAGATCCCGATTACCAATTAACTTACACTTCACTTTTGGGCTGCCCATCTATTTGCATCAGAATAATCACAAGAAGAAATGTATGTGGTAGAATCCCTGGATTCGATGATCGAACAGGCAAGATAGGGATTGATGTCCAGTCACCAAGACACCTTCCCTCAAGTGCTTAGATTTATCATTTATTCTACAAATCAAACTAATAAATTCTACCATCAAGAGTCACAGTAACAATAATAGGTAAAATAAAACTTGAAAAGATATAACTATACCACCTAATTGTTTATTTGTATTGTTCACGTACCAAACGCACTCTTTAACAGTCCAGAGTTTGTTGAAGTGTTTCAGGTTGTGTTGGTAACAATGTTGAGAAACTGGGGATGAAAGAAATACAGTACTTCTCATCAGATAATTGTGGTTTTGCTGAAGAGACCGTAGCGGATGGGTCTATGGAAGCAGGATATAACTGTATATTCAAAAGAGGCGAAAGAATGGGTGGAAATGAAGAAGTGATGTTCTCTAAAAGAATACCCGTATGTGGAAAGATTAAGAATCCTACCAGCCACATAGACTTTGTTTCCTACCATCTTGGACCTAGCCAATGAAACACTGCTTACAGTCCTCTTAATAAATAGAATCATACCAGAAAGTTCCCTGACATCACGAATGTTTGTATTTTGTTTTCAGTATTGATGAAGTTGAATTCGTGTTGTTCAGTAAATCACTGACACTGTGAATAATATTTGGAAAGTGTCCTGCACCACACTAGTCTTGGCGCCAGGAACTTGGTGCTGTTCATTCATGTACCAGTTGTTTTTTGAAGTCACGGTACTCATAACAATCTTTCACTCTTGTAAAACATAGCTCCGTATCTAGGAGAAACCATCACCTCTCTTAATTCAACATTCAACTCTAGATATGCTGCAAATGTATCAATAATCAATGAAGCAGTTCAAAAGCACAATTTTTTTAAAACTGTATCACATCAATTCAGTTTGGTGAATACAACCTGTTAAACATGTTTGCAATCTTGCAGTAGTTATTAAGCCTGATTTTGTGGTGGTCCTAAATATTCCTCATAAGACATATCATCATGTTAGTCTCAAAAAACCCAAATTACTATTACCATTCTTAATGAAAGTAATTTTTTTTAGTGTTGCAAAGTCCTTATCAATTGGTTACAGTTTAAAACAAATTAAATGACGAAAGTCAACGAAAGTCAGTAAGCGTAATAATTATTATAAAAACAATATTGTTCTATTTTATATTGTTTTATGACAATTCATAACTATTCGTACACTTATGCCCCCCAATACTAACATGACCCAGTGACTTGAGAATCAGAATCCTTAAACATGTATTGCTTAGAATACGAAAATAAGACTTAAATAGCATGAAAAAAGGTCTACTTTTCGTAATAGGCAAATTACATATACATTACTGAAGTGATGCTAAGAAAATGTTTTCACACCGATAATCACTGTGTAAATATTGATTTTTTATCATATTTAAGCTCAGGTAATCTGTACCAACAATATTAGAAATATGGCATTCAAGGTTCTAAGTGTCCACTTACGTTTTCATGTTATTACACATGATCTGACGAACTGTTTAGTCAACTGAATCTCCTAATCTCTCTTCCATTTAAACTAAAATATATTCCAGAGTTACGACACCTATAAGCTTAGTGCTATAAGAGCCTACATGGCCCGGCATGGCCAGATGGTTAAAGTGTTCGAATCCTCGTCGTACCAAACATGCTCGCTCTTTCAACCATGGGGGCGTTATAATGTGACGATCAATCCCAATATTCGTTGGTAAAAGAGTAGCCCAAGAGTTCGAGGTGGGTGGTGATGACTAGCTGCCTTCCCTCTTATCTTACACTGCTAAATTAGGGACGGCTCGTGCAGATAGCCCTCGTGTAGCTTTGCACGATATTCAAAACAAACAAACAATATATATTGGAGGCACACGCTAATAATTGGGAAAGAAATACGTTTCATTAGCAGAATGCTTCCTAATTTCGCTATTATTATTATTATTACATCTAGAGAGCTAAAACAGTTTTGTCATTACTGTTCAAAAACCACAATCGGTAAAAGCAAACAACTCAAATGTCAATGTAAAACAACAGGTTTTCTGCTACTGCTGTCACATTGTGTATTGAAACCTACAAACCGCTAAGAATAACTTTGCAATACAAATGTATGTGCAGCTTATATATTACGTACTTCGGGGTTCATTTTTGCTACTCGTAAATTTATAAATTGACGAATCACTTCCTAAATATCACTACTATTTGTAAAAAGACATGCTAAATTCGAAATATATTTGTTGACTTCCTAAATATACTAAAAATCTATAGTCTCCATTCATTTTACATAATTACCTGATCAATGTACGCTTGCTTTTATTAAACATTTTATGTATAGGTACATAACGGTTTATGGTAATTTATAAAACTGTGGAGTGATTGAATAAAACGAGGCCCAGCATGTCACGTGGTCAGGACGCTCGACGGTCGTGGGTTCAGATCCCAGTTATGCCAAACATGGTCGCTCTTTCAGCCGTGTGGACGTTACCACGTAACGGTCAATCCCAATATTCGCTGGTAAAAGAGCAACCTTAGAGGGAAGGCAGCTAGTCCTCACCACCACCACCAACTCTTGGGCTACTCTTTTACCAACGAATATTGAGATTGACCGTTACATTTTAATGCCCCACGGCTGAAAAAGATAACCCGATGTGGCTTTGCTATAAGAAAAAAACGCACATCTCCGCTAGCCCTCCCTAATTTAGCAAAGATGTGTGTGTGTATTTTCTTATAGCAAAGCCACATCGGGCTATCTGCTGAATCCATCGAGGGGTACCAAACCCACTAGCGGAAATATCCTTTGTGTAAATTTGCGCGAAAATTCAAAAAACAAACCTAATAAAACGAAAGGATTATTTCAAATTATGTACATTTATTAACTGCCACGTCGATTTATAATTTTTCCAGGTAATATGGACAATGAAGTATAGAACTTAGCTTAAACTTAGAAGGTACTCCATGCACTCCACAGAAGTTACAATAAATAAAAGTACTCACTTTTCGCCATATTCTCCTTCCAATGTACGGCGGGCAACCCGCAAACCCGAGCGAACAGCTGATCATATCAAGCCTCAATCTGACGAGTGAGTGCTACTGGGTTCCCCAGTCAAGACAGGAGTGGAACTGACCATTGAACCAAGCAGCAAAACCATTTAACACCACCGCCGACTAACTTCAGAAAGCAGGCCAAGGCTGATAGCGGCTAGTTACCCCACTCTTGTTTTCTACTGACACTTAACCTTGACTTACCGCGAAAATTCCTTGTGTTTTTTTATGGTATTTGAAAATTAATAACTGTTACCCTTCACTGCAATGTTATTAGATTATAAATAAATGAGGACAATTCCAAACACACTTTACGTAGCTGTGTACTTCTGCCCATAGAGACGTTTCATAATAAGAACGAACTTGTTAGGACAAAGAATGTATCACTATAAAGGTAGAGAGAGACATAAACTGCTAACTTGTTATTTTAACAAGGACAGCACCCTACCACCAACCATGTCGCTATGTTGACAGTCAAGTTAATCAAGTATATAAATGTATCAGTTTGATTAGCTCTTTTTCTTCGCATAACAAAGGCGTGAATGTAGCAGTAAAAAAATCTTTTAGTTATCACATTTTTTCGGGGAACTGCTCTAATAAAACATCGGGTAATATGCTTCGTACAATTCGGAGATAAATCATATTAAAATTCCCGATGTAATAAGTCATACTAACTATTCACCACAAGTTTTATCATAACCGTCGTTCAAGAAGAACAAAGTAAGGTGTGCTATTCTCAGTTTTTATTTTGCCGGATTGCACATTAAAACACTAACAACTGACAGTAATACATTGATATACATGTTTCATGGGAGTTAAACACTAATGCGTTTTCTTATTAAGACTGGTCAATAACGTGTAAACGAGTTATATATGCAACAACAGGGACTTGAAACAAACATGACGAATCTTTATAACAATTGTTCATCTATCTTCCACTATGGATTAATAACACGAAACAAACATCGATAAAAAGAGTTTGTAACAGCCATGTTACAAGCACATACTTATAAAAATTTCTGAACTGCATACAGACCCTTAAGAAACTCTAAATATTATGAGACAACTGATAAAAATAACGTTACATATCATCCTATTCCTTTGTCGTGTTTCAATCCAGGTACACCCAAAGCATTAGAGTGATGTAAAACCGATCAACATGCTGTTCATTACCAGACTTCACACACACTCTCTAGTTAAACCATATTATACACCAGCAGGCGGTAATCTTTACAAACACTGTGTACACAAATAAGAATAGCACTTAAACAATGCTTCATTTATTTCAAATACGTACTAAGACTTGTACTAACACTCAACTCAACAATTCAAGCTGAATTGAGATATAAAAACCTTGTGAAAACATTGGAGTTACAATAAAACTACAAAATTAGGAGTAGAAATTAGTGTACGCGTTGCACACAGTGTAACAAATCCGGTTTCCGCACATAGGTTTGATTTTAAAACCACATAAAACTTTAGTTTTAAAAACCCAATTAGAACTTGGATTTATCGGTCCACACGTATGTTACTAGAGCATTGATTTTTAGCAATTTTGGACTGTTAATAAAAAAGAAAACTTTCCTGGTTAATTTATAATACATTCATTGCTTTTAAACACTTGTTTGCAAATAGTTATCGATGTCCCGTGATGGTAATTATCATTTAAAGCAAAGACACATATATCTGCTGTGTCCACAGCGGGAAACAGAGCTTCAGATTTAAGCGTTATAACTCTTTAGACTTACGGCTAACCAACCGCGCAATGTTGCTAGTTTCTAGCTACACATAAAATAATTTATAAAAATAACAATTACCAATATACGTTAAATTCAGAATTATGTACTTTACCATGACGATATCATAATAATTTGCTTGATTGTTTTTGTTCAGAATTAAGCACAAAACTACACAATGGGTTATCTGTGTTCTGCCCACCATGGATATCGAAACCCGGTTTATAGCGGTGTGAATCCGCATACATAGGCTGTGTCACTCGGAGGTTAATCATAATCTGAAAACGTATTTTAATTAGTTTTATGTGTGAGTGGGTGAGTGAGTGAGTGTGACTGGGCTATCTGCTGTGTCCACCGAGGGGAATCGAACCCCTGATTTTAGCGCTCTAAATCCAAAGACTTACCGCTGTCCCACCGGGGGGCTGATTTGTTTCACTAACCAGAGACTTTAGTATCTCGTAAACATATATAATACTGAAATAATGAATGCAGTCTATTCAAGTTCAGAATTCAGAAAAATCCAAGCAATGAGAAATCATTAATTATGTGCGTAGAGGGATTTTTTCCAGTAGGGGAAGGAAGGCCATGATTTCTATATTTGTTAAATACGTTTCAAAAGAACCCTTGCTAATGTTTGTTTAAATTTAAGTGATGCGTTTGAGTTACAAGATATCCCCTCTTAGTTCAGATTAACGTATGACAATACTTTATTAATTCGAAACGATCAACTCGCTTTTTTTTTAACTTTATCAAAAATTAAGATCCAAGCTATTCCACTTCAAGATGCGAAACAAACAGGAATCTATGTTATATTCCACAAACTTCTGCACCTTGGAGTTACTCCAAAATTGTAGTTTGCACCCGAACTATAGACTTTAGATAGTTTAACAATTTGTATTACAAGAAGCTTTTCTACATACACATAATCGATGGTGGAAGAAAAGACTCTAAGACTTAACCAATCATCCTTATAGTGTCACCATAAATCACAAACATTCCTCAGTAATAAAAGCATTTTGTGGTTGTTTAATTTCATATTAGAGACAACTCGATCTGCGGGTTTATAACGTGGTTAACTTTATTATTGTGTGAACGTCATTTAGAAGATGGAAAAAGATTATTGTAATTAAATATATATATATTCTAAATTATGTACATAGTCTTGTGGAAACAAGTAATTTATATATGCAGTGTTCCGACTACTACTTGTGTTGAATCACAGCAGTCCTGAAGAGCTCTGAACTGAACAAAACGTATCGACAGTAATATATATTACACATATAGTGTGGCTGTAACTTTTATACAGGCTCGATTCCGCATAAGAAAATAGTTCGATCAAGTTAAAAACTAGTGTCATATAGTCAATCTTTAACTGACAGACTGAAACATTATGACAAAACAACATTTCGTCTAGTGATTTGCTCTGTTTATTAAAACTATAAATAAAATAACTTATAACTCCGGAAGGCTTTAATCATAATTAAATAACTACAAATTCTATATTTTTTGCGCATTGCAATAAATAGTTTTATTTTTGTTTAACTAGCAGAATTCGACTCGCTCTTCTATTCTGTGAAGTATAACCCCCACTTTAAAAACACACAACTGTTTTTATTTCTCTCATAGAATATTTATTTTCTAAAATGGGTAAATTTGTCAAAATCAAATTACATACGTGTAAACATAATAGACTATAGGTAATGACATTAATAGGTAGGTGCTCAACTCGAAATCTGAGGGTTGCGGGTTCAAATCCCTGTCATACCAAAATGTTAGTTTTCTTCCGCCGTGGGGTGTTATAACGTTCGATCAATCCCACTGTTCGTTGGTAAAACAGTAGCCCAAGGGTTGGCGGTGGGTGGTAATGACAAGTTGCCTTCTCTCTAGTCTTGCACTGTTAAATTAGGGACGGCTAACGCAGACAGCCCTCGCATAGCTTTATGCGAAATTCAAAAACAAACAATTAACAGATCAGTCATATAAAAAATAAAAAATACACACATAATAATATACTCTTACATTTTCTAATAATTATCAGTTGCAACTGTTTATTTATGCTTTGATATGCATATCTACACAATGACATATTTATGCCGAAATTGAGGGGAGGACAAGTTGTTGTTTTCTCCCCTTTTCAGCACGATGTTACACAATGGGTTTTCTAGACTGTGTCAGCCAAGGATATTTTAACTCTGGATTCAGCGTTATAAGAACTTGAACTTATCGCTGAGCCGCGGGGAAATTTCATTTAGATAAACAATTTCACCATTGTATGCGGTTCCAAAACAAATCTACAAGTCCCTCCAAATGTATTGCCTATGTTTATAATTCTAATATACGTATTATTGTACCTTCCCATAAATGTTAATCTGCTAATGATGTCATCATGGAATTCCTCGTACAGGAAAAATATTAAAAAACTAACGCACAAAAACATACACACAATAGAACGTGAATACACCTCAAATTTTGTTAAGTTTTACGACGTGTAAAACCTGTTTTATACCAATGCAAAAAAAAAGACACAAAGAGAAAAAAACAAAAACAAAAAAGCAAGCCTTACCAGGCACGGACAGCTTCCACTTCGTGTTTACAAAATACCAACTTTATTGCCTGTCCAAAATTTCCCCAATCGATCTGCTCTGGAAAACTAACAGTGCTACATATCAACTTTCCTGTCGTTAAAGTCAACACGATATGCGATATAACAAGCACTTCAGTGTATATGGGCGGTTAGTATAACTCAAGTTTGTTCAGCGCGTGCGATATCATCATTTAGGTGAAACTCAGATTGATAAGAGGCGAACAAATAATTTACTGTTGCTTCTGTTAGACTATCACATGTATACAGAAGTAATTAATTATACAACTGAAAAATACCTGCTTCAAAGCAAACACACATATATATATATATATATAAAGGGGAAAACTATTTGGTTCGGAATGTAGCTCAAACCCGTACGATCGATCTCTGTACTAGCTGTTCCAACTACTGAACTGATGAGTTATTGAGAAGGCAACTAAAACACAGCACCCATCCGTCAACTCTTGAGCTACTCTAATCGAACGATGGAATTTGACCGTCATTCTTGTTATGTAGACACGACGTAAAATACACAGAGCATTTCTGTGGTAACGGACCTATAAATTCACCGTCTCTCTCCTAGTCACTAAGACACAACCATCCAACTCACCGAATATTCCGTTTTCTCTCTCTCCTTTTCTTTCTTTTTTTTTACAATTCAGCTCAATATTCCTAATAATTGTTTATAGAAAACTGAAAATTTAAAAGTACAAATAAAACTACAACTGCAGTTTACTACATAAACAGTCACTAAGTGTTTAACACCTCGATATCATTGGATTCAATATTTACAGATTATAATAACAGTTAAAAGAGTACCCTGCCTGAACAAGAGAGGCCTGGCATGGCCAGGTGGTTAAGGCACTCGACTCATAATCCGAGAGTCGCGGGTTTGAATCGCCATCGCACCAAACATGATCGCCCTTTCAGCCGTGATGGCGTTATAATGTGATGGTCAGTCCCACTATTCGTTGGTAAAAGAGTAGCCCAACAGTTGGCGCTGGGCGGTGATGACTAGCTACCTTCTCTCTAATCTTACACTGCTAAATTAGAGACGGCTAGAGCAGATAACCCTCGTGTAGCTTTACGCAAAATTCAAAAACAAAACAAACCTGAACAAGATTTCCAGTCGAATTTTAACAATCTTCAAATTCTCACAAGTTTGATCAACACTGATCTAAACATATCTATTCTTATTATACTGTAAATTATAAATCACTGATTGTTAGCAACTCCTGGTACTTGACTTATCAAATATTAAATTGGAGGAATAGACAAATCCTCATCTTTGATAACTCAATATATTATACCCTAAAATGAATACTACTATTAGCCGTTGTGTTAGGTTTAAATTCGTTGCATTTTTGTTAAAACAAAGAATCACCATTCCTAAAATATAACAAAATGAATATCGCACACCTGTGGTTTTGTATTGGGTTTATATCCTATGGGACTCGATGCAACTGACATCATTAGAGTTTTTCTTTAATAATGCATAATCGATTTCGGCCACGTTACACAAACATCTAGGTTTTCTCTTATAACAGAAATCTTTAAGCTGCAGTTTAAAAGATAGCACCAAGTTCAGTTTAGAAGGTCAGATGGTGAAAGCTAATGGTATCGAATTACAGCCAATACTGCGTGACCTTTCTAGGTCACATTTTACTCATAGTGCAGATATTGCTGCGATTCTTGGAGATTACAGTGAGGAGTGGCAAGAATACGTGCAATGAAATAACGATTCTAGACAGAAGTGAGGAACACATTTTATAACTATACACTTTATTTAGAAAGTATTAAGTTTTAGATAAAATATGCAGCAGCGACGGTCCAAACTCCGTCAGAAATCGAAGGGGAGAGCTTGTTAAGATAATCAATTCATAATTTTGAATTAACACGTTTCCGACCTTGTAGAGTGTATAATGTCACTATAAGATGAAATATAGCCAGCTGGAACCAAACTGTGATCGTCTTACTATTACCAGCGGAGAGACATAATATATTATGTCAATTTATCTTATATTTTCTTTGAATATATTTGCATGCTTATATACTGCTTGAAAAATTCACATTTATATACGGCTTTACAACTTAAAAAAATAAAACAACTATTAACCTACATATATATATACTATCCAACGTGCACTGCACATGCGTGGATGTACGAAACTCAAGCGGTTACAAAGTCCATTTCAGTATAGATCAGTAGTTCCTCCAATCCATATGTTCACAAATTTTTCATATAGCTACAGTGTGTAAATATAATAGCCATATATATTTGACAAACATATACATAATATGTGGTATGTTCATTATCATGTATCATAATGATCGTACATCAGTACCACTATCGATGACAACATTGTGGTAATAACATCAGAAACAACAGCCATCCAACCTGCATGAAACTAATCCAAAAGCTGTCACTGTTTCCCTTGAAAGCATCATACACCAACTACGTATTTCATCAAACTAAAATGTTTCAGATAGGATAATACTGTTATTAAACAGACTTATGTCCATGATGGGTATATAAAAAACTAATGAAGCAATATTATTAAAATTATTAATATAAAGAAGAGAACACAAATCATCAACGAATCACAGACACAAGACAGGTAGTTTAAATCGCTAAAAAACACACAAACAAGTTTAAGGTTGTTTGTTTACGTTTTGTCGATTACATTTTCACTTTAAGCTACCTATGTACCTCTCTTTAAATTAATATTTTTAATAATCTGGTTGTAGTTCACAATGTATCAAATACGAGAGCACAGAATTTACCATTTTCAATATTTATATCCTGATATAAAATGTTGATTAATTTTAAGTTTTGGGGCCCGGCATGACCAAGCGCGTAAGGCGCGCGACTCGTAATCCGAGGGTCGCGGGTTCGCGCCCGCGTCGCGCTAAACATGCTCGCCCCTGCTAAATTAGGGAACGGCTAGCACAGATAGCCCTCGAGTAGCTTTGTGCGAAATTCTAAAAAACAAACAAATTTTAAGTTTTCGTGCAAAGTTACACAGTTATCAGTGTATGACTGCATAGGCCCAATTTTGAAATGTTAAACAAAAGAAGAGCAACACTGCCATCTTTTTTGGTCATTTCTATATGATAGAAAAGTGGGACTTAATCATCTATTTTATAACTCCTCCCACGCCATCAAAGTGTGGAGCACGTTTATGAATTCATAATCCAGAAACGTTAACCACCAGGTCACAACCAGTCAAAATAAATAAATAAAATGATTTTCGTTGCTTCTACTACATAAGTTAGAACTACTTTTTTCTTTGACCTCTGAATACCTAACTTAACTGATATGTACTAAAGATGTGTTGTGGATTAGTTATGGTGTCTCATCAGCTGATCCTTACGTGATTAGCTGAATACTAAACAATACGTAACCTAGAGAAAACATGAAATATCGTGTTCTTGATTCAATATTATGAAAGAAATACGAATACTATAAAAGTTTATTTCTTGGCATCTATACCACACGCGCAAACCTTCATATCGTGAGGTTGTATAATATTATAACAATGTGTTTAGCCAAATAATGAAGCGTGAAGACAACATTATTAAAATAAAAATATTAACAGTTTTAGTTTGCTAAACACAGTCGTCTAAAGTCAAGTATATATATGTAAAATAATGACCGTTTATTCCACAAATCTTTCATTTAGCACTATCAATTTCTACAACTAAAAATAAGTCTTCATGCTAATTTTTTTAGCATCATAAGCCCTCAAACTTACTACTGAGTCTGTTGAGTTTGGTGTCAAGCTACTCAAGGGCTATCTACGCTAGCCGTCCCTAATTTAGAAGTGTTTGGTATTAAGCGTAAATTGCACAATGAAGTATCTGTGTTGTACCCACTACGAATATCGAAATCAAGTTTTTAGCGGTGTGAGCCTCAATGCTTACCGTTATGTGATACACTAGAAGGAAGACAGCTAGCCAAAACCAACCACCACAACCTCTTGTGTTACTCTTTTACCTATGAAAGTGTGATTGGCCGTAATAATACAACGACTCTATGGTGAAATGGCAAATATGTTTAGTGATGCAATTCAAACGAAAGACCTAACGATTGCAAGTCAAGCGCCCTAGTTACCTGACGATGCCAGGTCCACCTCTGAATAACTACATTTGCGTCAACTTCCGTTCACCGCGGGGAATTGAACCACGCATTTTAGTTTTGTAAATTCACAAACTTTATTAGATGCTAACTCCAAACCCTGTTTCGTAAAATGTAATAACTGACTCATTTGAGTAATTACGTACTTGTGTATTTAAATTAAAAGCCAGAATTGTATTTAGGAAAAGTTGGCCTCTTTTATGGTATTTTTTTAAATTTCCTTGTCAAACAAATATCCTAAAACAAAGTAACTCATGAACACTGATAAACAGCTTTCCTAATTACCACATACGGCACTGCCGTAGGAAGCAATTTTGCAGCGGTCAGGCCATTGCTATTTCTAGGAGGAGTCTAAGGACGTGATCCCCAGAAAATATTTGAAGATTTAATGCTATGAGATTGAATCTCGAGCCATTTTTACTACAAATACTGCATACACACAACATGATACATTAAATTAATTAAAATAAGCACGCTGGGTGATGAATGCCCTCACACACACACATAATAGATCATCTTTTATAGTAATGTTTTAATTTATGTACGTAGATTGCTGTGATCGGAATTAATTAACAATAAACCAAATAGCGCTTTTGTACGAGTAAAAAAAGGAAGTTATTGTATACAATAAAAACGTATATATATATTTTTTTTTATCTAACTACTGTATATATCCAGGTTATTCTAGAACACCGTCAATCTTTGTTTTCACATCAAGGTTGATGGGAATTCCCACGTAAAGCTAAGCGTCTGGACATCGTAAAATGAAATGATATAAGGTCACTGCTGTTGAAATTAACGGAACTTCGGTTTGAAAAATAAAAATGATAGCAGTACCATATACCGCGACATATAATAGTATATATATTTTTTGTGATAGAGCGTTATTCCAAGAAAGGGGACTCAACCTGTACAATGGATACAAAAAATGTAAAAATACTCTCGATCGACAGTGGAGCCTCGAGATCAAACAAATCGATCCATTTAGACAAACCGAACATTCACGCAAAGCCTCCGTTTTAAAATTCTATGAAATAATCCCATAAAGGCCGTAATGTTATAATTCCGATGATATATTTAACAGCTATACATAAAAAATATATGATATACGGATGAAAATATAAAGTCTGTCACATACGTAATGTGCTGCTCGGGAAAAAAAAAAAAAGCTGGTTTCTGGTCTGAGCTGGAAAGAAACCAGTTGAAATGGATTGATAAAAAAACTCAAGTCTGACTGTTACAATAAATAAGATTATGTATCAAGCTATGGCACTGGCTAAGAAGAAAACTACTTATGGTTTTATTGTTTATAGGAGTTGGTTTATCCACTTCCTATGACAGAAAATAATGTCCGCCCAACGATCAAATAAATCAAACTGAATTCAATGAAATTTTCTACAATTTAATTTCCGAAGATGACAACTTTAATGGATTTTGAATGATGTTAAATAAATTGTATACGAACATCCTCTTTTTTTTCCTTTAACCATTCTTCTGTCTTGAGAAATACATATGTAATGTGTAGTGTGTTTCTTATAGAAAGCCACATCAGGCTATCTGCTGAGTCCACCGAGGGGAATCGAACTTCTGATTTTGGCGTTGTAAATCCAAAGACTTACCGCTGTACCATCGGGGTATGTTTTTATAATTAAGTGGTTTAGTTTGTTTTGAATTTCGCGCAAAACTACACGAGGGCTATCAGAGCTAGCCGTCCCTAATTTATCAGTGTAAGGCTAGAAGGAAGACAGCAAGTCATCACTATCCTCCACCAACTCTTGGGCTATTCTTTTACCAACGAATAGTGGAACTGACCGTAACATTATAACACCCTAACAGCTGAAAGGGCGAGCATGTTTGATGTGACGGAGACTCGAACCCTCGACCCTCAAATTACGAGTCAAGTACCTTAACTGCCTGGCCATGCTGGGCCATAATTAAGTGTGATGCTAATATTTGTCTTCACCGATTAAGTGTTGTATTTTCTTATAGCAAAGCCACATCAGGCCACCTGCTGAGTCCACCGAGGAGAATCGAACCCCTGATTTTAGCGTTGTAACTCCGTAGGCTTACCGCTGTACCAGCGTGGGACAATGTATAGGGTTTCGGTTTAGATAGCTGACCATTTACTTATATGACGGTGATAAGAAAATTTCAGGACTTTTTGGCCTAGGTTTAGGGGTTCGACTTATCCATCGAGTAGACTTAAGTGCAGCAATATACGGTAATTAAAAATGATAAAAACTAACACATATAAGTAACATATATGAAGTTAAAAAAACGTTGGCTAAGAGAACCAAATAAAAAGTATATCTAGAGACGTTTAGTAGGTAAACATCCTCATTATACCTGGTTATTACATAAGCCTGAATAATAATACAATTTACTTTATAGGTCTGGCATGGCCAGGTCGTGAGGACGCTCGATTCTTAATCTAAGGGTCGCGGGTTCCAATCCCCATAACGTCAAATAGCCGTGGGGGTGTTACAATGTATAATCAATGCCACTATTCGTTGGTAAAATAGTCCAATAGTTGGCAGTGGGTGGTAATGACTATCTGTCTTACACTGTTAAATTAGGAACGGTAAGCGCAGACAGCCCTCGTGTAACTTTGCGCGAAATTAAAAAAATCGAACAAACAAATATCCTTAATTACGAGACGTAATTTAGTAATTTTTCAACAGACTTCTGTCTCGACTGCATATCTTTCAAAAGTATGTATAAACCTGTTGCACGATGTTTTTTCTTATACTCACAAGAACGTAATATTATTTGTTCTCAAAATTTTTATTTTGATCAAGATAAAGAAAAGATGAACTCGTTAAGGAAAACCATTTACTGATTTATCACACTTGTCATAAATAAAAGTGAAGTTTAAAGAAGGGAGCAGTGAAGCAAGAGTAGACAAAGACTGACATGTTCAAGCTGGCTGTACAAGATACCGTTTTACATTAAAAACCAGAATGTTCTGTCGATGAACCCTGACTTCCACGTACACCCCACGACATCGCAGCGTGTTTAGGTGAATCATTTCTCCAGCGTCAGAGATCTCTTCGTGTTTTTGTTTGTTTTTAAAGATGCATGATTGAAAGATAGTCCTAATATCCCCATTAAAGGACTTAAATAAAACAAGGTATTCATTAAATACAAAAAGATAGAGAGAAAGGATGACCTATTCACAGATAAAAGTTTAACAATAGACAACACTCCTAACTAGTTTACAAAAAAAAATATTATTCAACTGACAAACAATCAAACCGAAAAGGTATTTACATTGTTGTTTGGATTACAAATCGATTTACATGACGACAAACTGAATGTTCTAAATATAGTTATTTCTTATGTAATACCTATTTTAACACGAAACTTGATCAAAACCATTTCACGAGTTATAAAAATACCACATAGAAAATAATAATATGATTTACATGAAAAATATTAGGCCTAATGAGGAATATTTAGAAACTACAGCACGATAGCTGATAAATATGAGTACATTTTGTTTGTAACAGGTATCGAAACCCGGTTTCCAGCGTTGGATTTTTCTGTTTGTAACTAAGCACAGAGCTGCACAATAGCTTATCTGTGTTCTATCCATCATAGGTATCGAAACCCGATTTCTAGCGTTGGAGTTGGTCGTAACTAAGCACAATGGACTATCTGTGCTCTGCCCACCACGGGTATCTAAACCCGGTTTCTAGATTTCGTGAGTCTGCAGACATATCGCTGAGCTACTAGATGAAAAACAAACTACGCACGTTCTTCTACACAGTAACAAAAATACAAAGGGAAAGTATGGGCGGCAGTAGACGTATGTAGTATGAACGGTTAATAGAGTTCCAACAGGTTAGTTCGCTTATTAACGAACACTACTACGTAGGTGTAACTAGGAAATTTTTATGTGTTTTTGCACTTTTTAAATTCGATACTCACGATGTAGTGACACACGCACAATGATTCGGACATGAACAACTATTACTACAATAAAGTAGACAACCACGTAACAAATAACACAGAATTATATAAACCACATTTTCTAGTCAATATTATAAACAGCAACACGAATAATACATATGACTACAATACCTTACTACTCACCAAAAAAAATCACACTAACGGAACTTGAACAAGCAATCAAAAATTCAAAAAACAAAGCACCGGGAAATAATGGAATACAAACAATTCTTCTCAAAAAAGTCACTCCAAAATTATTTGACCACCTATTAGCTATATTTAATTTATCTCTTTACTCTGGATACATCTCTGTTTCTTGGAAGCAAGTTAATATATTAATGTTCCACAAAGAAGGAAAACCAGCCAATAAGCCAAACAGTTATCGACCGATCAGCCTGACCAGCTGTGTAGGTAAAATTCTCGAAAGAATAATAAGTAATAGACTCTCCACATTTTTGGAGATTAATTCAAAATTACCAGAAGAACAAAACGGATTTAGAAAATACAGACAAACGACAGATCACTTAATTAGATTAACTGAAACAATAATAAACAGCTTTAATAATAAAAAAGAATGCACTGTTGCCTGCTTCCTCGATATCGAGAAAGCATTCGACACTGTATGGCACAATGATCTTCGGTTCCGTGTGTATGACATGGGACTACCGCGAGGAATTATTCATTACTTATCTAACTTTTTGGAAAATAAAAAATGTAGAATAAACGTAGAAGGAACTTTCTCGGAGTTTTTCACTCCAGAAGCTGGTGTCCCTCAAGGAGGGGTGGTTGGCCCTATTCTTTTCATCATGCATGTAAATAATATGCCACTTAAAGACCCAAACAATGGATATGCGTCACAGTTCGCTGATGATATAGCAATTTGGAATAGTGCTCCAACACCTGAAATAGCAGCCACTAACTTACAACTACAACTAAATAGATTAAGTAAATAATGCCAAAAACATAGAATTAAAATAAACACAGCAAAGACACAATTAGTGATATTTTCAAAATCAACGAAGCATCAAAAAGTTCAACCTCAGATCTACATGAACGGAGAACTTTTCCAAACTGCTACATCTGCAAAAATTTTAGGGTTAACATATGATTCCAAACTTACCTGGATAAAACGTGTAAACAACATACAAACTAAAATTTGGCGAAGAATAAACTATGTAAGGAGTCTAACTGGTAAAAACTACGGAACAACACCAGAAAACATCATTAAAATATACAAGACATACATTAGACCATGCAGCTATAGTAATATACTATATAGTAATAGACTATGCAGCTCCTGCAAGGATTAATGTAAGTGAAAAACAATTACAAATCAAACATTACTGAACACAGTAATTACATCAGCATATAGAGTACCTAAAACCACTTCCTTAAATTTCATGCACAAACAATCAAATACACAAAGAATACCAGATAGATTTCAACATAGTACAATAAAATATTTTGACAAAAATTGGCGAAAAAATAAGTTGTTATGCGAACTAGACAGATATTGCATATATGATGAAGAGAAACCTAAACACCTCTCCCCGTTAAATTTGTACATCAGATCTTTAAGATAAAATAAAATTTAAAATAATAATAATAAAACAGGCCACCTACTTTCTAGACTTATTTCAAGAAAAATGAAAGAAACAATATAAATGGACACTGTCCTAAAAAGGACCAGATTTAAAGTTATGCTATTACTTCAGCCATTTTGTATTTACTCTAAATGTATTAATCAGTCCAATCCAACTGAGTAATGGAAGGAGGAAGAGGTCTAGTGTACTTGACCCTCCTGGGTATACAAACATATATACCCAAACACCTAGAGAGACTCACGTTCGTTTGACGTTGAAAAAAAAAATAACTCAGCCGTTAAAAGACGGTATACATATTATCACAATAAAAGAATCCAACACACTGTAGGAAGTTAGATTATAGGATTTAGGTATTTAAGTTAATTTCAATTGTTCCTTCATGAAAAATCCTTACACCTTATGAACGATTTAACATTAAACACATGTGATGTTCAGGTTCTTAGCTCTATACACAAACACCAAACTTTGATGTCTTTCTTTACAAGTGGGGTAAGCCACTCTTCAACCTTCAATTTAGCCCATAATTAAAATTTTGGTTCAATTTTACCGTCCCCTTCGACCAATACAAGTCTCGTAAGAATAAATTTGTTTAAAATGTGCCAAAAAATATCAGTTTATGTCTATTAACGAAGAGAAGGAGACCTTCCATTGAAGAGCTCTGTCCTTCAACATCAGCCCATCCGAGATATAGTTTCAATATTTTTACATATCTATTATCCGGCCCCAATCTGACATGAAATTGTTCTTCTTTGTACTCCACTCTTAAGCTAATTCTTATGCACCCAAAAATACAAAATTCTAAAAATACCACTGACTACATTGTTTTGAGGGTTACTGCATACCTGAAATATTTTTGATAGAACCTATGTTACTTCTTTATAAAAGTAAATTATATCAGTTCTCTAGAACATCCACGTATCGTATTCTTTAATCAGCTGTAATTGAAACCGCATCT
Organism: Tachypleus tridentatus; assembly: GCF_004210375.1. Lineage (NCBI taxonomy): Eukaryota > Metazoa > Arthropoda > Merostomata > Xiphosura > Limulidae > Tachypleus > Tachypleus tridentatus. The sequence goes on along the minus strand of NC_134834.1, from coordinate 87,266,362 downwards.
ACGTAGTCTCTTTGAAGCTTCACTATTAGGTTTCTATGCTAAAAACACACGTCACAAGCCACTTTAAAAGACAAATTAAAATTGATATTAGATTTCAAGCAAGGTCATTAAGCCGTGACATAAGGTATACTCTCGAATATCTACTGGCTTGCATCAGAAACACGATTAGAAACAGATACCTATAACTGACGGAACTCGTTGAATTTGAGAAATCACTTGAAGATACAGAAACCAAACTTGTATCGAATATCTTTGAAAAAATAAAAGAGCAAAAATATGATGTAGCACACAAAGACATAGTTTGCAAACAGATACGTGTGAAACTGCTTCCGATTTGAACGAAGCCCAATACAAATCAGTGCGATTTGAACGAAACCTAATACAAATCAGTGCGTTTTGAACGAGGGCATCAACCTTTCGCAGTAAGTTAAAATTGCATGTAGTAGTCTGACAATTATCAACATACATTACTACTACCCGTTATGTTTTTTCCGTACTAAGCAAAGTCCGTTACACATGCACGTACAGGATTATTTATTCCAGTTTTGTCGTTGTTTGTTTTTTGAGAGGGCACACACACACACATATTGATGTACTACTTTTTACACTCAGGAAGTCGCAAATTTTGCTTTAATACATGTAAATTATTAATATTAATAAATTTAGGGCTAACATTTTTGACTCACTATCTTTATGAACGCGCATATATATACATATATATATATATATATATATATATATATACTGCAAGTGGTGCCAGCGTAATTTGGAACAAATTGGTGCAATATTTAAGCGTTCATTTCTTCATTTGAAAGTGTTAGACTAATTTAATAAATCAATACATCAAAAAACCTAAAACATTTCACTATAAAAATGTGATAAATCATTAGGTGGGTATTCTCACTGCCAATAATATCCGTAATGTTGATTTAAAATAATTGTTTGTTTCTTTAAAGTTAAGCACAAAAAAGAACACAGAGGACTATCGGTGCTCGGTCCACCAAGGATATCGAAATGCGGTTTCTATCGTTGTAAATCCTCAGACATGCAGCTGTGCCACTGGGAAGGGGGCGTTTTGAAATAGTCAGTGATGTTTTGCTTGTTTGTGAATTTCGCACAAAGCTACACGAGGGCTATCTGTGCTAGCCGTCCCTAATTTAGCAATGTAAGACTAGAGGGAAGGCAGCTAGTCATCACCACCCACCGCCAACTCTTGGGCTACTCTTTTACCAACGAATAGTGGGATTGACCGTCACATTATAACGCCCCCACGGCTGAAAGGGCGAGCATGTTTGGCGCGACGGGGATGCGAACCCGCTACCCTCAGATTACAAGTCGCACGCCTTAACACGCTTGGCCATGCCGGGCTTAGTCAGGGATGATAAAGATATTTACATTAGCCTAAATCTATATGGTAGGCATACAATGCGAAATAATAGTGATAAACTTTATATGAATTTAAAAAAGTCAAAATTATTTCAAATATTGTAATCACCAATATTTAATAAAACTATTAAAAGAAAATAATAATTATACATAAAACACGGTTTGCTACCTAGAGCTATATGAAATGTATTTTCAAGACGGATGTTATGGGTATTAGCACTTTAATTAAAATACAGAACAACGTTTCGACCTTCTTGGACCATCTTCAGGTTGACTTAAAAGTACCAATACCCATACCAGCCGTCTTGATAATGTATGTTTACTTCAGGTGGAGTTCTAGTCATTACTGTGCCCGGCATGACCAGCTGGTTAAGGCACTCGACTTGTAATCTGAGGGTCGCGGGTTCGAATCCCCATCACACCAAACATGCCCGCCCTTTCAGCCGTATGGGCGTTATAATGTTCGGTCAATGCCACTATTCGTTGGTAAAAGAGTAGCCCAAGAGTTGGCGGTGGGGTGGTGATGACTAATTACCTTCCCTCTAGTCTTATACTACTAAATTAGGAACGACTAGCGCAGATATCCTGCGTGTATCTTTGCGGAAAATTCAAAACGAACCACACCAATCGTCATTACGGGCTAGAGCAATACAGCTTCACAAATCACGAAATATAAATATATGCGCACGAAGTTTTAACGTTTAAATTGTGTCGAGTGAATTTTACTATCAAATGCACTGACGTCGAATCACTATAAATGTTAGAATTTGACTACATTATCTATATGAAGTGTTCCGGGAAAAAGTAAGGTTAAGCATTGTATTTTTTATCCATCACAACGTTCAGTCATGTCTATACACACGCTTCGCTTTGCGTTCTCAGTGAGTACACGTAACTGTTAGTGTAGAAATAGACAAGTATGAAACGCAACCATTGCGCAACGTAAGTTGGTTTCATAAATTAAATACGCTGGTACCCCTTCGGTGGACACAGCAGACAGCCCAGTGTGGCTTCACTATAACTGAAAACACACAATTTGTATAAACCTTTAGTAGTAGTCTATTTATTTCAAACACTACTGCAAGCTAAATTAATACAAAATATTCCGCAAAGCCACTGAAAACGTTTTTTAATGTTTCAAATACAACTAAAATAGTTTAAACTCTTTTCGTGAATTATGAGAACAGGTAGGTATGTTCTATTACAATCTTACGACTCCCTGCAATCTCCACCTCACTTCTTAGGCCTCGCTAGAAACCTGGCACTTCTAATCAGTGGTTTGACAGTTTTCTTAAATTAGGCCCTAAACACAACTGATTCATGATGTTTGCGCTATACATATTCAAATACCAATCCAGTGTTCCACGTTTATCAAATATTTATGTAACTTTATATTCGTGGTTGTGTAATTCTTTCTCACTCTCTGCACCTCACCTTGTGACTCTGCGATAATAATTTAAAACTTGCAATGTTTTCTGTTTCAGAATATCGTACAAAGAGGGAAATGTGTGCGTAGCCGCAAACCCATGACCCTAATACGGAACGCGTTTTTTCGGTCGCGAGTCATGAATCCTAGGATTCACAGTTGGCCATGCTAATTTTTATGCTGCACTCGGCCCCACTTGCAGTAATTAATTATTCATATTTCTTTTAAAACTGTGTTAAAACTACTTTTTGTATTGTTTGACTTGTCTTGTCTGGTATAATATTACAAAACACGCGCTTCCTATCGGGTTTCCCGATTGAAAGCGAGTCTTATAGTAAAGATCCGTCAAGAGAATTAGCGTGAGAGATAAACCAGAGACGTTTGTCATTTAAACATCAAACACTCATTCAAACATACATATATATTCTGTTAATACTCAAAAAAGAAAGACCCAAGTCATTATCACGATCCAGGTTTGTTTATCCAATAACCTCAAAGATGAGCAGTGAACTAACGCATATATATCTATATAAATATAACAGTACTATCTGTCGTATGTCCACGTAACTACTTCGCGCAATGTGACTGGATATCTTCTTCAAAACAGGTATACAAGTTCATCATGTCCATGCGGAAGTACATACAAATTTCAGTTTATATTTTGAGGGTTTTTTTTATCACTACTTCGCCCCCTGGTAATGGATCTTCACCATATTTAGCATGAAAGTCTGCCGTGTCCATGCGGAAATACAGGCAGATTTGCAGGGTTTTTTGTTGTTTTTCATATAAAGGAAGCAACTTTTCACGTCCTATAATAAATAACCTTTCATTTATCATAAACTAAACAACATGCGTCCAGAAGACGAGTACCTTTGATAATATATACATATTAAAAATATATATATATATATACACACACACACACATAAGAATGTTTTAACCATTTCTTTATCGATGCACATACTAAATCACTGATTACATTGTAATCTTCTTGGAACACAAGTGCTCTGTTATTGTTATACAAGTTTAAATTACCACTCCCATTCTTTTATCCGCAACAACGACATTAATCACGTAGCGCCCAGATAGTTGTCTTATCTTCATATCAGTATGTGTTGTTTTTTTTCTAAATTCGCGTAAAAGCTTTCATTTAAAACTGTTAAAACGCCAGCCACACGGCTTTCGCCTTATGCCGAGCAAACCATAACCCTACGCTTTGTTTTTTGTTTTGTTTTTGAATTTCGCGCAGAGCTACTCGAGGGCTATCTGCGCTAGCCGTCCCTAATTTAACAGTGTAAGACTAGAGGGAAGGCAGCTAGTCATCACCACCCACCGCCAACTCTTGGGCTACTCTTTTACCAACGAATAGTGGGACTGATCGTCACATTATAACGCCCCCACGGCTGAAAGGGCGAGTATGTTTGGCGCCATGGGGATGCGAACTCGCGACCCTCAGATTACGAGTCGCATGCCTTAACTCACCTGGCCATGCCGGGCCTAATATTATGCAAGTAACTGATACGTTATGAACTTTATGTCTTAATCATTCACCTTAACATCAATTATTCATTAGTCTTCCAGCTCATAGTCCCCTGGTGGGCCAGCAATAAGTCTTCGAATTTACAACGCTTAAATCAGGGGTTCGATTCCCCCTCTGTGGACACAGCAGATAGCCAGATGGGACTTTGCTATAAGTAAAAACATACACACTCCAGCTCATAACCTAATAAAGTAAATTATGTTAACTGCTTGGTTGCTTGTTTTATGATTGATTAATATTTACTTTTGGTGGACAGTATATGAATGGGCTCCAAGGAAAATATTTGTTCCCAATTTGGATATGATACAGTGGAAGAAAGACAGTCAGGCCACTCTTTCGCTACTCTTGTCTGACCGAATACTGGGATTTGACAGTCATTCTTATAACTGATTCTATAGCCCAAAGTGCGGTAACTGGATGCAAATACTGGACTCGCAGATCCACAGTCAAGCACGCTAACCACTGGTATAGTTTTATAACTAAAGCAAGAGTATTTCGAACATTAAAACATCAACATTTGAAAACAACTACACATGAAACGTAATTAAAATATAATGTAGTGATACGTATTTCCTTTTAAATTATGTTTTTAGCTATCTTCACACAGTGTTTTTTATGTTCTACCAGATTACACAATATGTTACAGTGCGAGTTCTAACATCAGCACAGAAGTAGGAGTCTTAAATTTATGACACGTTTCAAGTACATACAAAACCATATTTTTCGATACTGCACAGCGCTCAGAACAATCATATCCGTTTCAGAGTAACACTTATCTGCTTTAAAAAATATTCTACATACAGTCAAACCATATCTCCAGTGACTCACTGGTAAGTCAGAGGGCTTTTCATATTCAAAATCGTATTTCGATACCTGCATTGGGCAAAATACAGATAACCAATTGTGACGTTTTATGCTTATCAACAAGCGAAATGTCTGAATGGGCATTCGGTCACTGTACGTGACCTGAGAGGGTCAGGTTCTTCGTGATAACCAGAAACTCACTTGAAGTAAAAATGTATCTTAAGACAGCTGGTATGGGTATCAAAACTTTTATTAAAATAAAGAAAAACGTTTCGACCCTCTTAGGTCATCTTCATCTTCTGAAGAAGACCTAAGAAGATTGAAATGTTGTTCTTCACTTTATTTTAATAAATTTTTTAATACCCATACACAAGGTCAGGTTCTATAGGGATCTCTCTAACTGTTGTACAATACTGTTAAATGCTATAGCAGTATGCGAAAATTCAAGGCTTGGACGCCATGTAAGGTTAAAACAGTGTTTTTGCTTTCCTCAAGTTCATTCTTATAGCATTTAACGTAATTTTACTGTTTCTCTTCATTTACTTGTCAACAAACAGTCTCAATTTTATTTTTGTATTTCCCGCAAAAAGGACTTCTTGTAAGGCACTTTTTAAAAAGCAACTTGTTACATCATTTCTCTTGACAGGCCCGGCATGGCCAGGTGGGTTAAGGCGTGCGACTCGTAATCCGAGAGTCGCGGGTTCGAATCCCCGTCGCGCCAAACATGCTCGCCCTTTTAGCCGTGGGAGCGTTATAATGTCACGGTCAATCCCACTATTCGTTGGTAAACGAGTACCCCAAGAGTTGGCGGTGGGTGGTGATGACTAGCTGCCTTCCCTCTAGTCTTACACTGCTAAATTAGGGGCAGCTAGCGCAGATAGCCCTCGAGTAGCTTTGCGCGAAATTCAAAAACAAACAAACAAAAAAACATTTCTCTTGTCAGAAACACGACCCTTCCACGAGACGTACACTATAGTTTGGCGCTAGTGTTTCCGCGGCATTAAACATTGTTGCACTTATCCGTAACCAACCTTAAACCCATCACATGAGAAACGAAGTAAATGGTTAACTTTACCCGCTAGTAACCGCTTGTACAGTAATTTCAGTTGTTGTTACTGATAATGACACAAAAACAACTGCATGATTTGATAATGTAGTATATACAAAAACAAAAAGTTGAAAGTAAAAAAAACGTGCACCAGAGTCCACGTGGTAAAGCTGCTCGTTATTTACTGATATAAAGGCTCTCGTCTTTCCTTTCACGCAATGTTAACCATATTTAAATAAGTTGGATTTTGCCACTTACTTGACTTTTTGTTGTTACCTCTTTCATATGCATAGTAACCTCATTAAGTTAAAATTATAAGAACCAAACACATATAATGCAATTGTTAAAAAAAAGGCTCAAGAGAATTAATTAACAAAATTATCTGTATTTTATACAGTATTTGTTCTCAGAACAACAGGTTATTTTATCTCATGAAAGAAAATGTTTTATAATAAACTCAACTGTTTTTACGAGCCAGGCATATTAACCGATGTGTTCCATATTTACGTTTCTGGTTTGACCTCATATTAGGGTTGTACAAGAGATCCCGTGTTTTCATACTTTTAACATTTGAACTACGTATCACCAATAATAAGCATACAGATGACGCAAATGCAAAAAAGTAGGTTCATTTCAGCATGTTCGGTCAGACTGGTTGACGTTGGATGCCACCTGCTTTGTCCTAGAGGGTCAAGACATATTTTTAAAAGATTACAACAAATAAAAGATCGTGTACACGAGCACACACAAAGCATGCAAAATATCTCAGCTAATTGCCCCAAAAATATAATTTATTTTCTTTTTCCACTACGCCAAGAAAACAAGAATAAGCACATAAAAAAGCTTGTCTAAGAGGACATAATTTCAGCGAGATTAAGTTCCTAACACTTTCATTCATGATGGTCACTTCTAGAACACACATTATTATTTGGATGTTTTTGCAAATTTCTAACTGTTTTTTTTTAAGTCAATAAAAAGGCTCGACACCGTAATATATTCAATTTACCCAAAATAATTAACAGTTTAGGAATCCATCACAAATATGTTTCATTATTAATCTCTTATCGTTCTTGTTGGTGGCAGCACTGCAGTACATAGAATAAACTGCTGTATGAAACTGCTATATAACTTCATAAATGCAGTCGAAGGAAATGTACACATTATGATTCACTGAACTCGCATGCTTATTTTCCATACGTCTATACTTTGTTTTACAAATATGTTGGAATGTACATAATTACTAAAGCATCTCCTTTGAAATTCTTATGTAACCAAGACTATCAAAATGAATTCTTTACTCACGTTAAAAGAAAACGAACAATAAATCGTAAGGAAAAGTATGCATGAGATTTTTTACTACTAAATTATTACGAGAAATAAATATTCACATTGCGTGTGTGTTTTTTTATAGCAAAGCCACATCGGGCTATCTGCTCAGCCCACCGAGTGGAATCGAACCCCTGATTTTAGCGTTGTAAATCCGGAGACATACCGCTGTACTAACGGGGGGCATTCACATGGCAAATTAATCGCACTAAATAAAAGCAAACTTATTCTGTTTGTTTATTTTTAAATTTCGCGCAAAGCTACACGAGGGCGATCTGAGCAAGTCGTTCCTAATTTAGCAGTGTAAGACTAGAGGGAAAGCAGCTAGTCATCACTACCCTTCGCCAACCACTGGGCTACTCTTTTACCGACAAATAGTGGGTTTGACCGTTACATTATAACGCCCCCACGGCTAAAAGGGCTAGCATGTTTGGTGTGATGGGGATTCGAACACGGGACTCTCAAATTACGAGTCAAGTGCCTTAACCACCTGGCCAAACTTATTGTGAGCAGTATAGACATGTAAACCTACATCAGTGAATAAAGAAAAAAATTCCAATAGGCTGACCTGAGCAATATTCTATAATTAAAGCAGCAATGCAAATTTATTGGCAAGAAAACATTAACATTTATATTAAACAGAAATGCAACACCTTGACGCCCTGAACCAGTTACAGAACTAAAATCAGTTACTTTGTTTAACTAATTACATGTTGATTTCAAGATATTCAAATACTTAAATGTCACAGGCACTGAAATTGTAAAACAAAACTCACAATATATGTGTGTAGAACACTTTACATAAATTTGTATGTAAGTAACAAAGCTTTTTATTACTTAATCACATAGAATTGTGACAGGGTCCGAGCCCCATTGGCTTTTTAAATATATTTTTTAAACTACTTATACGCCAAACAGCTCCTAAGTCCATGACCCTGTTGGTCACAGGATTATAAATTAAAGTTTGTTTGCTTGGTTGAAGTTAAGCACAGAGTTATACAATGGGCTATCTGTGCTCTGCCTACAATGGGTATCTAAACCCGGCTTCTTGTGATGTCAGCAGACATACCGCTGTGCCACTGGAGGGCATGAACTAAAGTAATACTTAAACGTAAATATTGCAGTTGTTCCCACAAATCACTACTGGCGTACCCAACAAGTTTTACATAATAAAATCATTGATTTCACACAATCATGTCAGTTATTTTCACCGAGTGTTGTAACAAGCAGAAAACAAAATTACTCAACAGAATGCAATAAGTGAACCACATCAGTGTGTTTCGAAACACTCCCTAATTCAGAACACTACCATGATGTTTTAGGCCCAGTTAAAACTCTGGAGGTTTTGAGATCATTATTAAAAAAAAAAAAAACATACTCTCGGCGGCTAGGTGGTTAGGGCTCTCAACTCGCAATCTGAGGGTCGCGGGGTCGAATCCCCATCACACCAAACATGTTTGCCCTTTCAGCCGTGGGGACGTTATAAATGTGACGGTCAATCCCATTATTTGTAGATAAAAGAGTAGCCCAAGAGTTGGCGGTTGGTGGTGATGATGATGACTAGTTGCCTTCCCTCGTCTTACACTGCTAAATTGTAGACGGCTAGTGCAGACAGCCCTCCTATAGTTTTGCACGAAATTAAAACACTAAGTAACTAACAAATTGTATCTTAGCACCGATGGTGATGACTAGCTGCTTCCCTTCTAGTCTTACACTGCTAGATTAGGGAGAGCTAGTGCAGATAGTCCTCATGTAGCTTTGCGCAATATTCAAAAACAAATAATCCTTTTACGCTAATAACACTGTTCAGGCTAAGAACACTCTGTGTTTATGAAAACAAAAAGATGAATACCACTCATACTCAAAACCCTCTGATTTAATAAAAACGGGGTCAATTCTAGGGTTGGTTTTTGTTTTTCGAGCATCTTGCCAAAGAATCATTTCATAGATAGAAATGTTAAATAAACTGATGTGCAAAAACTGGTTATGTTTTCTTTTTTGTTTCTATAGAGTATGCCCCCCAGTGGCTCAGTGGTATGTCTGCGGACTTTTACCGCTAAAACCCGGGTTTCAATACCTGTGGTGGGCAGAGCACAGATAGCCCATTGAGTAGCTTTGTGCTTAATTCAAAACAACAACAACATTCTCTAGAGTGATCACCTGGCGGGTTCGCCAAAACGATTTTAGAGTTTTTAAGAGGTATATCTCAGTGTTAAAAACACGGAAAGAGGCTGGGAGTATTCTGAAAAGACTTAATCATTTTAAATATTTCATTCGCAATAAATTATGTTTCTTCAAAATATCACTCTATCATGTATTTATGATGTCCCTCGTATAATGTACTTATACAAGATCACTTCCAGATGTATTTTTAAAATGTCTTAAAACAATCTACTAAGACTAATTCCTTTGAAATATCACATACCATAAAACTGTTTGTTTGTTTTTTAATTTCATGCAAAGGTACACCAGAGTTATATCTGCGCTAGCCGTCCTTAATTTAGCAGTGTAAGACCAGAGGGAAAGCAACTAATCATCACCACCCACCGCCAACTCTTGAACTACTCTCTTACCAACGAATAGAGAGATTGGCCGTCACAATATAATTCCCCCAGGGCTGAAACGGCGAACATGTTTGGTGTGACTGGGATTCGAACCTGCAACCCTCGGATTACGAGTCGAGTGCCTTAGCCACCTGGCGATGCCGGACCTTATTCCATAAAAAATAAGAATATTATAATTATTACTTTAATACATTCTTCATTCGCTCATTACGTTTTTTCAAAGTAGAGTTTTCAAATCAATAGTGTGGTGAGGCCAAAATAATGTTGGGTGCCATGTGTCTAGCCTCGTAACACTTACAGTAGTTATACAGTGGACGTTATACAAAAAAGTTAGCAATTTGATGGTCACTATAAAATATGCTACAAATCAAACATCACTATACTGGAAATATTTTCAAGGCATGCCACAGTTGTACCTATTAACCCAGTGACGCACGTGCAGCAGAGAACACTGTACTTATAGCATGAACTTGTCATCAAACACGAAGACCGTCATGTGACTACGCGTATTGATTATTCGATATACTATACACATGTGCACGGATTAACATGTACATAACTACCTCCAATACGCTCATGCAAGTCTGGCAATACATAAATTCTCAGGCTTTCAAGACAACGGTCGACACGAAAAACGCATTTTCGTAGCCAGCGATGACATAAATTTTTCTACTATTTCGATGTTTATTCTTCATCAAAGGAATTCAAACATAGTAAAATATAAGTTGATTATAACAGTATAAAGTAATGCCACTGGAATATTACCTTCATCAGCAGGTTCACCGAAAAGGGGGAGGGGGGCAAAGAGTACAACTGCCCAGGACCCCGGGCGAATAAAATCTTGTGATGCTGTAAAGCCCGCAAATCAGCTCTAGGATTATATCGTCATACAATCATACAAATTATAGTTTGTGGCTTATCTTTGCACATACATGCTTTATAAATTAAATATTTCTGAGTGATTGATTGATTGATTTAGTGTTTTATGGCACAAAGCAGCGAGGCTATCTGCACCAAACATCCGGTAAAAATGTAAAAATAAAGTAAATGTTGTAAAAGACATAAATGGAAATGAAGGTAAAACAAAAAAGTATAAAACCAATGTTGACACCTAGTCTACAATGTTAAGATAGAAGGCAGAGTATAAGAAGTTGTAAGGTATTTACTCTAGCAAAAAGGTAATGATCATAACCCGCCAGGAAGACTAACAGGTAAGTTCAAGAACCACCGTCAGTCACCTGAAGTTGGTCTTTCCAGTCCTGGTTCCAGGTTATGTGTCATAGCAGCTATTATCAAAATGTAAAAGAATAGGAGTTTTAAAAGACACATAGCAAAATCGTAATAATGAGTAACCAAATGTACAGTAAAAATATAAAAGTCAAGTAAATGAAGTAAAATTTGTAAAAGTAATTGAAGATAAAAGCAAAACGGCAATTAAACCAGAAAATGGCGCAATAGCAAAATGGTAATGATCACCTGATCATTAGTCAGTCACCTCAAGTTGGTCTTTCCAGTCCTGGTTCCGGGTTATGAGTCAATATGGCCAGTACTAAAAAGTAAAGTAGTAAAAGTGTGAAATGATATGCAGCAAAAGTGTAATAACAACTCGCCAGGACGACTAACGAGTAGTTCAAACAGTAGCGTTAGTCACCTGAAGTTGGCCTTTCCAGTCCTGGTGTCGAGTTATTTAATGTTCTGGCCATTGTCCAATGTCAAATTGAACGAGAGAGAATAAAACTGTAAAAAAGGAACCACAATTAAAAAAGGTGTAATGAAGAAATATGCAACACTTAAATGAGATTAAAAAGATTAATGGCCATTAAAAAATTAAAAACGTTATCAAGGTGGACAGAGTCACCATTACCAATAACACTGTCCAATGTTACAGATTGACCCTGGGAAAAAATATGTTTAAAATATTGCCGTCGTTGAGAATTGTAACGATGGCAAGAAAGTAAAACGTGGCTGATAGTGATTTGAGTGTTACACAAACTACACATTGGTGCATCAGTTCCAGATAAAAGAAAATGATGCGTTAAAAAACTGTGACCAATGCGTAGCCCAGTGAGAACAACTTCCTCCTTCCGAACTTTACGGAAGCTAGATGGCCAAAGTCCAATATAGGGTTTGATTTGAAAAAAGTTTGTTGTCGCGTTGCTCACTCCAAGTGGACTGCCAGCTGGCACGGAGCCGAGCCTTGAAGACAAGACCATAGTCCATGTACGGAATAGGCATAGGGGTGATGGTGCTGGAGCAGACAGATTTAGCTGCTGTGTCTGCAAGCTCATTCCCGCGAATACCAACATGGCCTGGTATCCAGAAATACTGGATTGAAGTAGCTGCTAATGAGAAATGGGCCAGTCAGTTTTGAATATCAGCGAGAATAGGATGTGAGCTAGCGTGTAGTGATTCCAAGGCAAGTATAGAACTAAGCGAATCAGTATAAATAGTGCAGTTGGAGTACTGCTCAGCTGCAATATGATCCAGGGCAAGAGATATGGCATACAGTTCAACAGTGGACACAGAAGCTGTAGAGGGGATTCTGCGTGCAACTACTGAACCACAGCAAACCATAGCAGAACCCACTGAATTACCTGATTTGGAACCATCTGTATAAATGGGAACTGAATGATTGTTCGAAAGATGTTCATTAAATAAAAGACGGTACTTCCAATCTGGAGTATCTGCCTTTTTTAGGTGACTGAAAGGAAAGTCACATTTGGGGGGCTGTAATAAGCCATGGTGGGATGGGCCGACCTGTGGAATCTGCAATGTTATCCAAGGACAGACCCAATTCATCCAATTGCGCCCGGATGCGAAGGCCAAACATGGCAATGACAGATCGTCTGTTCTGAAAAAGTACTGCCCACCGAGGAAGGAAAACACATTCCCAGGTGGGATGTTTTGGTAAGGAACGAAGTTTCGAAGTATATTGTAAAGATAGTTGCAAACGGCGAAGGTGTAGAGAAGGTTCATGAGATTCAATGTATATACTTTGAACTGGAGAGGTACGGAAAGCCCCAGTGCAGAGTCGAAGTCCTTGGTGATGAATGGGGTCCAGCATCTTTAAGGGCGAGGGTCTGGCAGAGCCATAGACCATTGATCCATAGTCGAGTTTCGATCGAATAAGAGCACGATATACCTTTAACATTGAACAGCGATCTGCCCCCCTAACTGGTAGAAGAGAGAACACGGAGGATGTTCAGTGCTCTTGTGCATTTGACCCAAAGCTGCCTTAAGTGTGGTATAAAGGTCAGTTTACGATCAAAGATAAGCCGCAAGAACTTGGTCTCCGGGACCACTAGCAGCAAAACTTCACCGATATGAAGTTCAGGATCAGTGTGAATACCCCGTCGACGGCAAAAGTGCATGCATACGGTTTTAGAGAGAGAGAAATTAAAGCCGTCGCCAGAGTCCACTTCTGTACACGATTGAGGGCAGTTTGTAGTTGCCGCTCAATATATCTCATGTTTGACGACTGACATGAGATGTGAAAGTCGTCGACATACAGCCCATTCGCAACAGGTGACTGAAAGTCACTGCAGCAGGAAGCTAGTTGTGAACTTAATCCAAGATTCCTTCTGGCTTTGACGTCTTACCCACCTAGCATGTGCACGGGCCCGTTAGAAAGCAACACGGTTTGAAAGTGTGGGATATCTACGAAAAGTATCCCAGGCCCGTTTTTGAGCCTTCCGTGCTAAGTGGCAAGCAGGATTCCACCACGGCCGAGGATATCGTGGAAAACGTGTCGAGGTTTTAGGAATACACTGAGCAGCTGCTTGTATAATACAGTCAGTTACCGCTGCTACACAGTTGTCTATTGATGGCTGATTTACGATGGCAGGATCAAGTTCTGCGAGAGCAGTGAAAGTGGACCAGTCTGCCTGATTTAGCTTCCACCGGGGCACGCGGGTAGGGTGGCATCGACCACGGCCAGTCTCTCTCAAAAGGATCGGAAAATGATCACTGCCTAGTGGATTACTGTCAACCCTCCATGAAAAATGGGAGAATAATGAAGGGGAGCAAACCGAGAGATCAATAGCGGTAAAGGACTGACTAGGTGCATGAAAGTAAGTGGAAGAACCAGTACTGAAAAGAGAAATATTGTGATCAGAGAGCATCCGCTCTACAGATCGGCCCCTCCCATCAATAACAGCACTTCCCCAGAGGGGATGATGTCCATTAAAATCCCCCCAGGATTAGAAATGGAGACGGCAACTGTTCAACGAGAGCATTAAGGTCTGATTGATCATATGTCTCTCCAGGGGACAGGTACAGAGAACAAACAGTGATGGTATGACCCAAGGAAACACGAATGGCTACGGCCTCCAAGGGTGTGTTGAGTGACAAAGACAGGGTGGGCACATGCTGATCAACCAACAGTGCCACCCCTCCATGTACTCGACCATCACACAACCTGTCATTTCTGTACAGAGAAAACTGCCGAATGGAGACTGTATCAGAAGATTTGAGAAATGTTTATTGTAAAGGAAGACAAACAGGATGGTAGGAAGCAATCAGCGTTTTAATATCATCCAGATTAGAACGTAAACCTCGACAGTTCCATTGTATCAAGGTGGCCATTTTTAAGAACGGGTAGGTGAAGTGGCTGGGGAACCCTTCGGTTTACGACCACGTCTTTTTTCTTTACTGTCTTTAGTCGGAGGAGGTCTATCAACCTCCATGGATCCTGCCCTGGGTCGAGTGGGCAGGTTTTTGTTATTGGAAGGGGAATCCAGTGACTGAGGACGCGAACGAATAATTGTTTTGTCTCTTGGGGTGGGAGAAAAAGATGTATCAGAAGAAATGCCTGTATTTGAAACTGAAGGACGTGGATCTTCAGGTTTGTTGGAAGGTATGGGAGGAACAGAGATGGGTGTGGAAGTCGATTCATCAACCTTTTTAACCACGGAGGTCAAAAGGCTTTTCATTTGTTTTGAAAACGATTCTCTTGGAGGCACAGAGAGATCTGTCTGCACTCCCACTGTAGTTGTGAAATGAAGTGCAGCAGCATATGTCCGAGATGGAGTGGTGGACAGCAATTTCCGAGCCTCAGGATAATTAATGTTATGTATCGTTTTCAAACGCTGCACCTCTTTTTCCTCCAACCATTTTGGGCAAGAATGAAAGTAAGAGGGGTGAGAACCATTGCAGTTGACGCAATGTGGGTTCATGTCACAGTCACAGGCATCGTGGTCCTTGCCCCCACAACGAGCACATGTCAGGGAACCACGACAAGATGTCTTTGAGTGGCCGAATCTCTGACATTGGAAACATCGAAGAGGGTTTGGAATGTATGGCCGAACTCTGCAAATAAGATAACCTGCCTTGATGGTGGCAGGTGCACGTGGTGAAGTAAATGTTAAAACGAGGGTATTTGTTGGCAGTGTAACTCCATCTTTGCGAGTGGAGATGCACCTCACTGCAGAAACTCCTTGAATGGAGAGACCAGCGAGAATCTCTGACTCGGAAACGTTCTTCAAATCCCTTTCAACAATAACTCCTCGTGAAGAATTCCAAGTAGCATGAGGTGTAACCTCAATAGGTATATCCCCAATTACCTTTGAATTCAAGAGGAGTTCACTGTGTTGGGATGTGAATGTTTCAACCAATATGTCACCAGATCGAAGTTTCTTTACTGACTTTGGAGAGCCAGCAAGTCCCTTTTGAATAAAAAAAGGGGACATTTGCCCTAAAGGTTTTTCCGAAAGAGAATGTAATATAAGAAAATGAGTTATGTGTGTTACTGATGTTGAAGATTGCTGTTCAGAGTCTTCAAGACGTGGTCGCTTACCCATTGACTGTTTTTTCACAATTTTATTTAAATGTTTTGGAGGATCTATAGGAAAAAGAAAACATTTCGGTACCCACTGACCCCACCCACCATGGAGCCCTACAAGGGGACGCACTACAAAGTCATGCAAGGACAATGCAGCAACGCCAGGGTTTCGTGAGCACTATACCCAAACACCAGCATCAGGTAAAATGTCCACAACACCCGTTGAGAACTTCCAACACTGGTAATTGGTTGACTCTAGCCCAAGTGGACCAGCCAATTGACCCAAGGGGGGGCCACCCAAAGGCCGCCCGTCTACAGGAATTCAAGGCCAAAGTGGTGTGTAAGGGTTGGACCCCTCAACCACCAGGATCCTCTCCTCCCCTTCACGGGTCGCCACGCACAGCAAACACGTGGGTGGATGTTTAGATCCCAGAGAAGGTAACCAGACAGAACAGAACCTTCCCTGGAAGGTCCCCTCACCACGTACAGGAATCCACACCGAGGGGAAACATTTCTGAAATAATAATTTGTTACTATATAGATTTGACAGATACTTGTTACTTTATAGATTTGACAGATACTTGTTACTTTATAGATTTGACAGATACTTGTTACTATATAGATTTGACAGATACTTGTTACTTTATAAATTTGACAGATACTTGTTACTATATAGATTTGACAGATACTTGTTACTTTATAGATTTGACAGATACTTGTTACTTTATAGATTTGACAGATACTTGTTACTATATAGATTTGACAGATACTTGTTACTTTATAAATTTGACAGATACTTGTTACTATATAGATTTGACAGATACTTGTTACTTTATAGATTTGACAGATACTTGTTACTTCATAGATTTGACAGATACTTGTTACTTTATAGATTTGACAGATACTTGTTACTATATAGATTTGACAGATACTTGTTACTATATAGATTTGACAGATACTTGTTACTTTATAGATTTGACAGATACTTGTTACTTTATTAACAATTTTTCGGTTAAACAGCGAGTTAAAAACGGCCACTGCTATGACTTTGCCTTGTTTATGACGTCATTGTTATCCTCATTTAGGATCGTCTTATTAACATGTTCTTTACATGTTACTCGTAATCTGAGGGTCGCGGGTTCGCATCCCCATCGCGCCAAACATGCTCGCCCTTTCAGCCGTGGGGGCGTTATAATGTGACAGTCAATTCCACTATTCGTTGGTAAAAGAGTAGCCCAAGAGTTGGCGGTGGGTGGTGATGACTAGCTGCCTTCCCTCTTGTCTTACACTGCTAAATTAGGGACGGCTAGCACAGATAATCCTCGAGTAGCTTTGTGCGAAATTCAAAAAAAAAAAAACAAGCAATGTTAACAAAGAGAAAGCGTCCTAACCTCCAGACTATACGTGGCCGAAGCGTCGAGAACATGCACAATAACGTATCTATTTAATTATATTTATGAAAGCCCCGTCTGCTCAAAGACTAACACCTTTAAAGCCCAGCACGACCAAGTGGTTAGGGCACTCGACTCACAATCTGAGGATTGAAGATTCAAATCCCCGTCACACCAATAATGTTCGCCCTTTCAGCCGTGGGGACGTTATAAATGTGACGGTCAATTCCATTATTTGTTGGTAAAAGAGTAGCCCAAGAGCTGGCGGTTGGTGGTGATGATGATGACTAGTTGCCTTCCCTCGTCTTACACTGCTAAGTTGTAGACGGCTAGAGCAGACAGCCCTCCTATAGTTTTGCACAAAATTAAAACACTAACTAACTAATTGTATCTTAGCGCTTGGCTCCCTCTATCGGTTGTGATTCAGTTTGCAAGCTCTGTATTTTAATTAAAAACGATGTTTCCGGCGCCAAAATGTACGATTCACCCGTTTTATACAGTACTCTACACATTATGGTATATTATCTCTAAATCATCAATTTGTGTTGAATTCAAAGTGGTTAAAGCAAAAGGAAAAACAATAAGAAAGAATCAGTTTCAATAAAAGATCTAAGTCTCAGGTCCAATCTGAAAACAGTCATTGTTGCCAGCGCCGACTGGTGACCAATTAAATAAACTTTAAAGCATATAAAGTGACTTGATGCCAATGACTCCAAATATACAGATTTCTGACAGCACTAGCATTTTCCGATGGTATTGTATAGAAATTCCATGTATTCAGGATTGTATTAATGGCAAGTGTGTGTGTTATTCACATTTTGAAATATTCGACTTCTCATTTAAAATACACACGATTTCCAATCAACTTTCTCCATAACTAATTACCGCTTTAAAAATACCACTGCGTCGTTTCATTTAACAACTATAAACTGTTAATATAATGTATATATTTTAATTACCAATATAGCAAAATACAGGGTAGAGGTTGAAACAAGAAACTGCACTTATGTCAAGCAGCATAACTGTTTCAGTACAATTTAATAAATACCTGTTAGAAAAATTATTGTTAGTTTTAAGTAAACTAATCAGCCTCTACGAGATATGTTTCGTCAATTTTGGCATTATACACTACAGTGTCTTTTGTGTCGCTCGGTTTCCACGTTCATGCGTCACTATCTGTAAAACAATAAGAGCACGATCAAACCTTCTTGAAGACAAGAAACCCACTTGAAATAAAAATGCATCTCAAAATGGCTGGTATGGATATTAACACTTTTATTGATAAACAGAGAACAATATTTCGACTTTCTTTGGTCATCTTCAAGTTAAGAAAGACAGAGTTTGAAGTGACCATTGCCGGACACGTCTTAGGGACGAGAGTATAAACCGATACGGGATTGTAAGGGGCGTTGCAGTTGGATGTTAAATTATTAATTAGTATAGGATTCTTGGTCTGCTTTGACGAGAAAAGCTAAACTATCTTGGCACCCCTAAGCTTTCTTGTGTCTTGGTAAGTTATACTTACCATTTTTACAAAGTTTTCCAGACAAACTGTACTAAAGGCCTGGCATGGCTAGGTGGTTAAGGCACTCGAATCGTAATCTGAGGGTCGCAGGTTCGAATCCCCGTCACACCAAAGATGATCGCCATTTCAGCTGTAGTGGCGTTATAATGTTACGGTTAATAGAGTTGGTAAAAGAGTAGCCCAAGAGTTGGTAGTGGGTGGTGATGACTAGCTGCCTTCCCTCTAGTCTTACACTGTTAACTTATGGATGGCTAGCACAGATAGCCCTCCTGTAGCTTTGCATAAAATTCAAAACAAACCAAACTGTACTGATTGCTATCCATCATTAACCTGTAAGAATAAATGTAAAACAGTTATTTTTACTTCTTTTTGGCATCATACTACGTTTATTGTTTTAATAATAATATGGAGAAATTTATTTAAAATTCATCAGTAGTTACTTTGATAAATTTTCCAGGCTTTCATTATGATATTTCTTTCTATACTGTTTCTTATTTCAATAATATTGGATAACATAATTTGTTTAAATGTCTAGCTGTATTTCTCACGATATACTTACATATTCTTTTCTCTGTTCATTGATAGTCTATGTGATACCACATTAAACAAACTTTTTAATTAACAGATTATCCTTAAATGGTTTAGGTATTATAAACCATGTGTTTCTTTCATTTATTACATAATTACATTCATGTTAAATAAACATGCACAACACCAACTAAAAAGAAGTTAACTGTGCGATAAAAGCAAACATTTTAGATGTGTATGTTAATTATACACACAAGGTCTAATGGTTCCATATTAATTTCAATTGATGACCCTCAAGTTTTATAGGTATTAACGTTCTTATACATTTTAATATATACTGGTGAAATGTAGCGAATAAACTAGACTTATTTGTAACATTAAAGGTTATACAATGTTTTAGTCCACATAAAAGGTTTGATGTAAAATAATATTTAAACTGATTGTATGTCAAACCAAGATATCTCCATGAGCAACTTTTAGTATATTACAAGTATCAAGGATAATTATATCACCTGATGCAATATGCAAACATATACATCTTCTTTCCCCATGGCTATTTGATAATTTTTAACTTTTCAATGTTGCTGCACCATATTTAATATATAACATAAGTTAAGAGAAGTAGTAATTACATATAATCTTAGTTATCTACAGGGTTGTCCAGATCATCCCATGTTTTTCCTTTAGAATAAATCGTTACAGCTTCAACTATTCTATGGGTAATAGTAATGGTATGTTTTTAAGTGGGAAAATATAAGTGGTTGAAGTGCATTGTACTCCTCAATGACATGGGAGTGGCTCCATAGTAACATGAATAGTGCACACATCTGATGAGAAACAACCTTGTATGCAACGTAATGTTTCCTTTGCTTTCAAAACATAAACAAGCATATTTTAGATGAGTTTTTATCAGATTATGAGATTCTACTAAATTTGCACTTGTATCTTATTGAGATATTTTTCTGTAAGATGTAGAGATATACTTTTTGCCAAATATGTGTATTAAACATAATGTGAATTAAACCTAAGCTTAATGGAACTAGATACACTGATAGGAGAGCATCAGTGAGAATTTTCTCTTTGCTGCCAACACATAAGCACTTGTTTAAGTGTTTGGTCTTAACTTTGACTGTGTTTGTTTCAATAAAGACTGGCTGTTTGTAAACCTATATATAATTTATAATTTTTGTGTAAAGATTTGATAAAAGGCAGAGAGAGTACAGTCCTGATCTGTGAATATCTGATTGATATTCTCATTTCTGAAGACGACTCTGAGGAAAAATGAATGTAATTTGAAAAGACCACAGCATAGGTAGAAAGAAAAATGTTTGGTGTTATGAATGTGGATATTGTTACTGCAGAGGTCTGCTCTCTTTGGATGAGTCTCTTATTGTCTGTGCACTTCTGCTTTTGTCCTATTAAGTTGAAAAACTTCTTGGGAATGGAATACTTTAGGTTAAGGACTTCTATTACGAAGAAAAAGATAACTGTTTGAGATAAGGGTTAGCAGAGAGAACCATTGAGTCTAGTAGAAGTTCTGGGTGCACTTTTTTTTTAAATCAGGAATAAAAGACTGAGACCAAGGTGTCAGAGGATGGTGATACACTGTGTCATTATCATTGTAGGTCAGCTGGTGAGAATAAATGAATGAAGAATACTTATTTGGTAGTGCATGAGGAGATATCAGTAGTAGTTGAACATGATGCTGAATGTGCTCCCTGATCACTATTGCTGAGATTAACTACCATATTAGCAGTTAAGATAGTCTTTGATTGTAAAATTACTGACTAAAAAGAAATATCGTTCCTTGTTTTCCAAGCTATCAGGTGATATTTTCCAAAAAATGCACCTGCTATTTCATTATCTATAGTAAAGACAGTCATTTGTCAAAAACCCATCAATTGAAAGCATGTTGTGATCCCAGAGTTCCGAGCCATCATTTAGTACCATCTTATCAAACAAATGTATGGACTACATTTTGATACTATCACTCAATTGTCAGTAAGTTAATCAGTAAGTAGTTGATAATTATGAATGATGGCACCCAAAGGTGTTGTTAGTCTTATTTTTTGAGCAATAAAGCAGAGCAGCCAATATTTACAGAATATCAAAGATAGTTGATTGCACTGTTATGATGGTTGATTTTGACAAATGTAATGTCTGGCATATATTCAGTTTAGACAACTGGAGGTTTTGGCTTGGAATCTGAAATGCAGTTGAAAGAGCTTTGCAACCCTTCCTTTCTGAGTTATTGAGAACATTTCTCTGACGCTTTGCAACGAATCCTCAATAGTTGTTTATGATATAACCAAATGGTGAAACGTTCTACAGAACCATCCAAAGAGTGCTTGATGAAATCTCTCAGCACACATAACATAAAAACTCCTCCAAATATAACCAATGGGAGTTATGCTCTAAAACAACAAAAATGTAAGTCAGTATGTAGTGAATTTGAAGAGTATAGGTCTTATTTCACTATATTGGCATCTATTGAATTTTGTATGGTATTAACTGCAATGAGCAGATCAGCTCATATATGACCATAAATCTGCTAGTTTGACTATTAGCATTGCCAACCATGCAATGCAGCAGTAAATATACTTTACTATGGATTGCTATATTTAATCTAGATGGGAATAAAAGTGTAATTTATATACAAGGTAAAAACGGTGTGAATGTTAAAAGCTGTGGTTAAGTATAATGCTGCTGGATTATTTAAATTTTTTGATTCCTTGAAACTAGGTTATGTTTCACTACTCACACACAGTGACACATTACCATACTATAATTATTAAAATGTAGTTCATGTAAGTTGCCTAAGTTAGTTATTACCAGTATATTGGAGCATATGTGTATTATGGATATTTGTATACGATAAGTATTAGTGTGTGTGTGTTTGTGTGGCATTACACATACCTACAGAACATTATACAGAGTAACCCATAAATGTTGCATAACTGAAATATACAAGTCACTAAAAACAACTCATCACCAACAATTGAGTGAAGAAAGGTATTTGATCCTGATGTTAATATCACAAAGTATACACTTAAATGTGGTTGTTGGCCTGTGAAACATTGTTTGAACATACAGAAAACCTGTTATTTTTAATAATTTGAAAGAGAGGTTGTTTTAGTTTCAACACTGAAGTGTTGAACAGGTAATGAATTTTCATGGAAAAGATAATGTTAATAGTTTGACTTATGCTACAATTTCCAGATGAAAGAAAAAGTAAGTTTGATTTGTTGTTTTGTTAGTATTAGCTAAGAGTTTTTAAACTGGATCAGGTTTAATAGTTTGTGACTAGGTGTGTTCTTCTAATGAAATAAACTCAATAATAATAATAGTGAGTTTCATGCTAAAGTCACACAATGTCTTTATCTGGTTGTGAATTAATTCAGGTTAAAAATATCCCTGAAACACCTAATAGAAATGACTGGTATACACAATTACCATGCATCATGATACCATACAGCACAAATGAGCACAACAGATTGCCCATAACAAACTGTTCACCAAACTTGTATATGTTTGGCTAGAAACTCTTGCTTCATGAAGACAATAATTGTCTTCCTAGAACATATATCCCAAAATGTCTACAAAACCATGTAGAGTGGATGAGGTTTGAACAGTTAACATACACTAGTTTTCATATCATCAGCTATAAATAACTATCATATGACAGACATGCTACAATAAGACACTGTAGAATGAATATACCAGCAGAGATAATGGGTGTGACTTTGATAAGTGTTATTATCATGAAGTTCGCTTGGTTCCAGCTGGACTGAGCCGTATCTTATGCTCAAATGAACTGGTCCATTGATGTACAAGTTAACATGAATCAACAGGAGCACAAAAAAGTAAAAAGTGTGTACCACACATTGATCAGCTACATCTAAGCATTACTGATGTTCTTGTTGGCATCTGTATGTTTGTGAAAAATAGAATATTTGTTTGTTGTCAAGGGCAAAACTACACAATGAGATATGTGTACTAAAACCTGGTATATGACATTATAAGCCTTCAGACTTATAATTGAGCCTACTAGGTGTGATAGACAGGACAACAAGTAATTAAGGAGAACAAAAGGCCATACCAATTGCATACCTTAATCTCTGGAAAAGCAAACCACTAAAACAATTTGGCAATTGCACATTTTAGTATACTGTCCTACTTACGTATTAGGATTGTTTCAACGGATTTCATAAACCAGAAAAGAGCCAGTATTATAGGTTTTATTTTCAATGTTTTAATACTGATGTTTCTTAGGGGGTGCAGGAAGTTATGATCTGGAAAATTTATGTAGTGAGAAGACAAGCATGTTACAAATGCAAGTGACACAATGAATCAATCAATAATGAATGAGCAGTTAAGTATTCAGGAAGTTTATCAGTGTTGTGCTAGCACTGAGATATATTACACTTATTCTGCTATTCAGTTACTCAGCGAGTAGTATGTTTATCACAGCTAATTCAGTTAGGCATACATCTCACAGTTTATACTGCAATTTTACCTTTAAAGCTAGGTCTACATTTAGTTACAGAGTTTATGTTGAGAAGTTTATTTATGAAATTAGGCCTATATATGAACATGGATATAACAATTTAAAACAAACTGTTCAATGATAGTACACATTACAACAGTATATAAGAATTTATTTATACTTGATTATTATGTTTAGAATAATCCAGTTAGAAACAGGACAAACATGATACTTATAATCTTATATGCCTAACGGTGCTAAGAGATACTTGTAAAATGATACATGTATGAGTAAAATAATGTAACCTTACATACATATTAATGCAGTATGATGTTTTTCTGGCCTATCTCTTCTCAGAAATTTTTTTATTGCAAATGCATGAAAAACCTTCAAACTTCATAATATTAACAAAGTAACATATGAAGATTATCAAAACAATGAATCAAAGCATTCTAATAATTGCACGTTTTTGCTTTATCGCTAGATAACCTAGTAATAATGATATATTAAACTAGCTTTATTAACTCGCATACTTTACAGCTAATTTTGAATTCTCATCTAAATATGTAGCTTGCTTTGACCAAAAGTTTATGAAAGAAATTTCCTTTTCATATTTGAAAGACAAAACATAAAAGAACAATGATTCGTGCTCTTGCTTCTTAGTTATCAATAGCAAAGAGCAGTATTATTTTTTCAATTAGAAATGTAAGATACAGTTTAATCTTCTATACTTGTACACTAAAGCTCTTTATAGTTATCTTAAATGTACTATAGAAATTATTCAGTAATATTAATTCCAATAAAAGAAACATCTAGCTAGCTTCAAACATTCTTTGTTTTTAATAAATAACAAGTTTGTACATGAAAATGCCAGCTAATATGGTGAATACTTAAACTGCTTTACTAATATACTAAAATATCTTCAAGGGCTTAATACAGTTAATACAGTTCTAGCAACTTGGCCATGAATAATTTGTCTTCTATTTCTTCACTGTGAAAATATCCAAAACAATAATTTACAATAAAAAAATATTTTCTGTTTCACACATCACTAATATCTTCACAGCTACTGACTATCATTTATGCTTTCATAACTTAATAAATCTCAAGTCTACAATTTGAACATCACTAGGAAAAAAGAAAATCAGTGTAATAATTGTGGCATCTAATTTATTTATGTATGTACTAGAGACATTTACTGTTGGCAAAAGTGCAAGTTCTCCTTAATTCAATTATGGAGTCTCATTGCAATATGTTTGTAAGTGCACATTCCAGGTAAATTTGCATTGTACCTTATTCCCAAACTATTAACATGGAAACAAATCATCAACAGCATTCACTTTATTACTATTAATTACTGTCTAATGTGTTTTTATAATTATTTCAATTTTAAACACAAGGTAATAATGTATATAAGATAATGTTAATACTATTACTTCTACAACAAATTTGGAATTGGCTCTCCTCTTTCCAGTTATCTTTATAAGGTTCTTATAGCAATAATGACAAATCCAATTTCATCTCAGTAGCATATCTCATTTACACACATTTTTGCACTTGTCTGATTTTCTATAATTCCATCATCTTCTCTCTAGTCATTCAGTTTACCTGTGCAACTCTGTTCCCTCAGTCCACATACCATGTTATTGAAGATATCATACAAAAATCTTGTGAAGTTGTTCAAAAACTGTGCCTTATTAATTAAGATGGTCTACTTTTTCTTTAAATGACATATTTTTATGGTCTGGAAGTCTCTTAAAGATTATTATTTTTTATCAAACCTGTCTCTAATTTTGTGATAAGGCCTGGAAAGACCATCAGGAGTATGATTCTGTCACTATCTTACACATCTCCTAACGATGCAGCCATATCTATCCTGACTGAGCCATCTAATACTAGGATCAGTGTTGGTCTCTGCTCATACATGCAATTCAATTATTTTGTCCAGTCCTGATCTTTATTCCACATCTTCCAGCCATCCTTCATTGTGTTTAATTTAGTTCCATCTGCCTAAACCTATCTAATACTCTTGATTTTTACAGTGAATATATCTTTCTTGGCCTCTTTGATCCATGTCTTCACCAACTGACTTACTTCAGTCTTAGTATTACTGCTCTGTCTGTCCTCTCTCTCATCAGAGGAATATCTATGTAAGAACTGGTAGCCAACATCCAGAAGCAGGGATCCTTAGGACAGTCAGTGTTTAATAAATAGTTCTTAAGTTAGTGTAGTTTTCTTTGAAATATGTGTTGAATTTCATGCAAAATTACTAAAGCTACATGCTGTAACAGAACCTAATTTAGAGTGATACAATAGAGGAAATGTAGCTAGTCAACACCATCGACTACCAATGCTTGGGTTATTCTGTACCAGTAAACTGTGCAACATTACAATGAACCAATGGCTGAAATGACATCTTTGGTGGTGGGATTGGAACCCAAGAACTGGAGATTGTGAATTGAGTGTCCTAGCCTCTGAGCTATCCCAAGCCCCTTTGATGTGGCCCTACAATTTTCAAATTACTTTTCCATGTGTTATTTTAATCACAGCTTCTCAAATGTAGAAATATATTTTAACTTAAAAAAGAATAAAACAAAAGGAAAAATTGTCTAGTGTTTGTTGAGCAATACTGAGGATTTTCTGTCATCACATATGTGTTGTACACATCTACTAAAATATGTTCAATTTCTGTATTTGTCTAAGGAGACAAACACATCTAAGCATAAATTCTGTATTAAATAAATCAGAGAAAGTGAAATGTACAGCTGAAAAGTTTAGTTTATTAATCAATATAATAACAACTATTTGCTGCAATTTTATTGATCAGTGTCACAGAATTAATATAAATTCTAATTATTAGTGTTTTGGCTATTCCAACAATTTATTAATAAAAATTAAACTGGATGCCACAAAAATAATCATCTTATAAAAATTAATGTTTCTAATTACTACTTTATTATTCCAACCACCAAAGTAAATGAACTACTGCCATCAATTTTACTTGCCATAATGGTAAAGCTACTAAGATTATTTGACACTGGCACTAATTTTTAACTGCTAACTAGAGGTAAGGCAACTGTCTGGAAGTACCTGCCACAAACCATTTTTGTTGTAATTGTTGAGCTACGACCAATAGGCAGGCAGCATCTACATAAACTTTTATTTTTTATTGTATATTACCATAGTAGAAGGAACACTGTACTAATCAATTAATGGGTCCAATGAGTAACCGATTATCAAAACACAGATAATCACTCACCTATAGTGAGCTGCATGTGACTGTGCTGTCTGCAGCAAGGTTTAGACTCAGTTCAAGATACCATTGGATGAATACACATGTAGTAATGTGTGGTTAGAGTTGAGAGCTGGAAGGAACATCCTTGGATTGGCTAATAAGCTCCTTTTTGACCCTTTAAAATTTTACAAAACTTATGAAAGATCACATTGTCAACCATTAAAAAGTAGATAAAGAGGACATGATGGAAGCAAAATGAGAGTTAACAGTGACTGGCATACTTGTACAGCAAAATTAAAATAAATAAAAGAGAAAAAAAATAAACTTAACAATAAAGGGTTTTTCATATTAATATTTATGTTGAAACAGTCTTTGTAATGTAATATAGACCTGTATATAGGAGAACATGAAGTTCAGTAAATTAAAAATAACAATATAGCACTAGATCAAGGAAAAAAAACTGGCTTTATAAATAATAATTAAAGAATGATAGTCTCAAAATATTAAATGTAAATTTAAAAAAAAATAAAATTAACATTATCATCATAGGCATTTTATTATTTGTACCAAAAAAAAAATCTACAATGTAAAACAATTTCTCAAAGTACTATAAGGTACTCACTTTTATCTCTTTTTATTATAATTAAAATTAAACCTTGGACATTTCATGTAGAATCTTTTTTGATAGACCTGCAGAAACACACGTATTCTGTACAGACTGGTATTTGAAATTTCTTTTGTCACAACAGCTGACCACATCTAAGACTTAAAATCAGAAGCAAACTCCTCAATCATTGGCATTCATGATGACTCAACCTGTAAAAAATAAATAACTTTTTTTTTCTCACTTTAACACTCAAGTTTTGTTAAAATACATTTAGCAAGCAATAATCTGTGGCTGTACAGATAAATTCACATCAATTATAATGAAAACTCAAAAACAAATATCCAAAATGAATAATTTAAATGTGGCTTTTATTAATAATAAAAAAATTAAAAATCTGTGGAATCTCTCCAAATCCAGATGGCTAACTACTATATAAAACAAGCTCATGTTCAAAATACATAAAAGTATTGTTACAAGTTATAACAAGACTGTTATGTATTTAGTTTCTTGTAACATTTAAAATAGTGACAATGAATTTAAGATAGATGTACAAAAAACATCTCCAGTACTAGTTATCATTTCTTGGGTAAGAACTCATTAACACTAACATCCAAGTTCTTTCTTTCATGCTTACCTCTCAATCATACCTTTGTTGATCAGAATAGAGGATGAATTGACTGGAACTCAGAAACTCAATGTAAGAGGTAGTAAGTTTGAGCTTTGGAGCCTATTGATCACAACCTATACTTTGCCAAAATTATTTTTCTGTCAGTTATAAATTAACAGAATGGCTCACCTGATGATGAGTTGTGGGCTATTTCTTTAATCTTAACTTTTACTGAACAGGAATGGTTTATTTTACAAATACAAGAACAACATAACAAGGGGTCATTTAACCCAACATAATCACACTTTATTTAAATAACAAAAAACAAACTGAATGAACAGATGCCTTTTATATCCCTGTACAGTACTTACTAAAATACATGCCAATCCATTAGGAAAAGCACTCCACAAGCATGTGAATTATAATGCTAATAAAAAAAAAATCAATGAAAAAAAAAGTCTTACTTGACCTTTTGAAACCCAACTCTTAATAGTCAATATTGTATTTCTAATATTTCATTCTATCACTCAACAAACCATTGGTACTGGTATACAGATTCTCTAAATTCTTAATGACCTTCAAAAATCAAATTGGTTTTCCTATAACACCTAAAATAAATCTGAAATTTCACTATATCTTAAGAGTGAGCAAAAATGAAGGATGTCACTTCACAACATACACTAGGCTACTCTTCCACCAACCTGAACATTCAAACCAATATATCTTCTCTCAGCTACAAAGGCATTTAACCAGAGTTCAATGAAGTTAAAATTATATATCATTGTATCCACCAAATTATCATACACATAATTTAAAAAAGCTATACCTAACAGGAAAAAAAAATAATCCCCCCAATAACAAATTTCAACCAGATTTTCAAATTAAATTGTTGCTCATAATATTCAATTTCAAGTGCAATTTTCTAACTTTTTCATTCTATCATTCAAATAAACCATTCACAATGAGTTTATTCAAGAGTATTAACAAGTAGTCCAAACTTAAGATTCAATTAATTCATTATCATTGTCAGTATTCTTCATATAATAACGTAAGCTCAAAAAATAATTAAATAATAATTAGAATAGTAAAACGTCAGTGATGTCTTTGCAGAATTGGAGTAATAATGGAAAATCTAATTTATTGATATTAGTTATTATTCAACTTGTCCAAAAGATATGTGTTTAAGGCCTTCCATCCTCCTGACTATTTTTAGACTTAAAAAAAAAAAATGAAAGCGTGGTTTACTGTTAATACAAGATATTTTACAAGCTAGTTTTATAACTTTAACCTAAAAGTCTAAACTAACCGAAAGACCTATCATTTGTAAATTAATGTAACACTGAGTAGTTCATATTAGTGTTACTAAAAATTAATAATTATATAATAACTTAAAAAAAATTATTTCACATGATAAAAATTACTACTGTCTGTCTCAGCAACATCAACAGTAGCAGATAATTATCAGTTGATACAGACACAAATCTCTTTTTGTTTGTTTTCAAAAACAGCTACAGATGATTAAAGTGTTCTAAGATATAACATTATCAAGGCTTAACGTTAACAAAACATTATTTTGAACTCACTAATATTTAATTTTGTAACTCTGTACTGGCATCATACTAAACATACTACCAACGTTTCGAAGATCTATTGTAAACAATTTGCACACTTTAATTAACGTTTGATCTACTCACTAGAGTGCGTACACTTACATAGGATGCACCCAATTAAAACATCGCTCAAGCTAATCTGTCATGCCTTGTAACACCACAAACGTATTACAATTTGATAGTAGGGAACACATCGATTTGATGGTATTTGGTGGTTAGCCTCTGGTGAGGAGGAGGTACTATCATACAGAAAAATAAATTCGGTAAATTTTGTAAAATGCGGCATTTTTCATTACTTTTTTCGCTCCTCCAATGATCCAGACGTAAGTCTAAATACTGATGGTTTGTTTATTTATATTTAAGCGCAAAGCTGCACAGTGGTCTGCTCACCAAAGGTATCGAAACCCGGTTTTCTAGCGTTGTAAGACCGCAGTATACCACTGTGCCACTGGCGGGTTGATACAGGTGGTAGACATAACACAGATAGCACATTGTGTAGCTTTACGCGAAAATCATATAAACAAAACAAACAAAAAAGGCACAACCAAACATCCTTATAGACTTATTGTTGCTCCACAAAGATACAAATAAGGGGTAAAAAACAGTATGCTTATATACTATACTAAAAAGTAATTTAAAGTATAACACTAAATGTAATGTTTTACTTGTGATAAATGAAAAGGATGATTTGTTTCTTAGCTTTATAACCATTGTTTAAATTAAATGCCCCCCCCAATGACTCAGCAGTATGTCTACGGACTTACAACGCTAAAATCTGGGTTTCGATACCCGTGGTGGGCAGAGCACAGATAGCCCATTGTGTAGCTTTGTGCTTAATTCAAAAACAACAACAACAAATTAAATGAAATTTTCTGAAAACGCTATGTCTGAACGATGTAATATGTTTTGTTTTTCTTTTTGGGTTTGAATTAACTATATGACCCATGATAATAGAAAAGTAACTATATCTGCTTGACGTCCATTTAAAAACAAAATAAGAGGGATATATATCTTAAAACCTGCAATTTTCATTTGAATCAAATATTGAAAGCAAAATAAGAGTTTTAAAACACAAATAGTTAAATTTACTACCACTGCCATTACACTATTATAAATACTTCCGGTTTTTATGATTATATTATTACACTATACAATTGTTATAGTCTGTGAATTACATCATTAAAATTGTTGTATGTATAATATAGGGCGTGCTATGTGTTTTCCATCACTTTAGTTAAAATATAAATGTCTCTCAAAATTATAGTGTTTTTAATAGTTTCCCTTTTTGAAGGATTGATATTCTCAAGTAACCTACTCAATTTTCACTTTTTTCAGGAGGAAGCAGTAAATGTGTAAATAATTAAGCAGCTATGGCACTTCTTAATGTGTATGGCACAGGGAGGAAGAAGTTGTTGTTCTTGTTGGTTAATCAAATAACGGTTGCACATGACCATTTAAGTAACTGTAGCACAAAGTACAGATCTTGGTCTGTTTTATACTAAATTACTGGGATTTATAGTTATATTTAAGGATACGTTTGCTCTTGTACGACATATTTTTGTTTGTAGGGTTGTGTGTATTTTCAGTATTCTCTTAGTTTATTCAGCAGTAGGCCTGTAGGCATCTGATGAAGTTTAACCTTTGTTTTCGTGAGAGCTTTTAGAGTTCTCACACAGTCTTAAGCATTGGCCTTACCTTGTAACTTTTTCTTTGTTTAACTTGAGTCCGATGGTGACTGTTTTCGGAGGGACTAGAGTCGTACGTCAAAACTGGAAAGTAAAGTAAGTGGGTGAAGCCAAAACATTTTAATTACTACAGCATATTTTGGACATTACTGGTTCTTTTACACCTGATGAGCTATCAGTCAAAACCGATAACCTAGCCTATTTTGCTGTTTATCAAAGTATGGGCAGTTCAATCAAAAGTGAGCCAACATACTACGCCTAAAGCATAAGTTTAGTTCATGATTTCCTAAAAAAATGTTTTAATAGAGGTATCATTGAAATAGAATGTGAAATAATAACCATCAGTGAACCAGTTTAGCTCTGCTTTCTTCATTGTAAACCAGTGTGTGGTAATTGTTTAAACTTCAGCATGACATCAGCTCAGTATAGAGAAGGTACTTAGAAAAGAGCTTCATCCAGGGTATAGCCAAAACAGATGCTGATGCAGTCTTCTTTCTCTTGTATTACTGGTGTGAAGTTTCCATTTCATACCTTGTCATTTCAGAAACTGCCTCTAAAAGGATGAAAATATCTCTCACACCCAAGTGATGACTTGGCTTCTCCCTGAATGTCCTTTAACAAATTTATCCACTAAGATCTCTTTCTGGTCTGCAGAAGTAATTAAAGGGTATGCTTTACCATGCAGATGACGTAGATTGTCAGTGTAAGGGATCAGAATCTTAGGGTAACTTCTCTTCAAAGCCTCGGCCTTTGCCACATGAATTGCTAAATTTCCCACAAGGATGAACTGTTGGTATAATTTGGCTATGAATGCATCTCTTACTTCCAGTTGTTCATCAATTAGATTCTTGAAAACTGGATCATTTAAGCTCAGGATCAGACATTAGGCTGTCTGGTTATGAAATCAGTTATCTAGGTCTTTTTTGCTCCTCCTTTGAACATTGTAGTGAAATCTGTTTCATCTCCTTACAGGAAACTGTTGTTGTGGCCAAGGTCTCTTCCTTCTGGGATCTTGGCTAATATATGAGATGTCACTAATGTTGCAGATATGGTATAGTAGAGATGTTCAAGGACTTTCGCTCTTAGGTGAATAATTGATCTCTGATCCAGGGTGATACATCAAAAAGTTGCTCTCAGCTATTACTATTATCTCTACATAACTACAAGTTTTTTCGCAATAAGTGGTTACCCTAGCAGATCATCCATATTTGTTTGCAGTTTTTACAAATTGGTTCCCCCTAACTAGTGGACTTTATCCGATAGCATCACCATCATGTTTGTTTGGCAAGCTTTGGGTAGTCTTAACAAGAAGGAGAATTATGTTACTCTGGCTGGTGATGATCTCACATCTGCCAGATGTAATTTTATTTCAATGATTCTCAGTCACTCGTGCTTCTCTTGCACTGAGAATTATTTTACAGGGCAATGCTCAATATGCTATTCTGGAAGCTTCAACCAATGCCTAATCTTTCCAAGTCTGTGGTATCAGTGAGATCAAAATGATGAGCCTTTGAAATATTAACAAAAATCAATCTTCCAGAAGAGAGAATTAACTAGGCCTGAAACGTTTTTTTAATAACCATTCTCTTCAGTAATTATCTCTCTCTGTTGGTCTGCGGACTTCTACTTACAGAAATGCTACTATGCTTTAAACAAAAAGCTTTTTTTTAACTTGATTACTCAAGATTTTAATTAAAAGCAATACACACAGTAACAAACAGTAATAAGCAATATGACACAAATATCAACGTTATTATTTCAATAAATAAAAATTATATATAATATTAAGAAAAAATACAAAATGTAAACACTTCAAAATCAATAACATATTCGAGCAACAATAATTCGTTGTTACTCTATCTTGTAAAATAATTTGTTTAAGATTAGGAAAGATTTCTATTTAGCGGTTAAGTTACGAGATTACATCTCATATGACTAATTAATTTACGTGATCTTTCACGACATTAATGTATGTTACCACTAGGGGAAGTTTGCGTCTATTTGTTTGTTTGTGAATTTTGCGCAAAACTACACGAGGGCTTTCTGCGCTAGCCGTCCCTAATTTAGCAGTGTAAGATGAGAGGGAAGGCAACTAGTCATCACCACCCACCGCCAACTCTTGGGCTACTCTTTTACCAACGAATAGTGGGATTGACTGTAACATTATAACGCCCCAAGGCTGAAAAGGCGAACATGTTTGGCGCGACGGGGGAAGTTTGTGTCAGTTTCATAATACGTTTATTTGATTTTAAGTAAGCACTCAACTTGACCACGGGCCACCTCTGCTCTGCCCACCATCAAAACCCTGTTTTTAGCATAGAAAGTTTACAGACATACCGCTATGGAGACAGTTTTATAATACAAGCATACACAAATTTAAAGTGCTCTAGCTAGACGGAGAGCTAAGTAAAAATTCATAGTTGCATGAAAGATAGAAGGAACAATTAAGTAATGGTAATCAAAACTATAACAAAATTGAAGTAGAATTCGCTACCTTACAACCACAGAATGACAAGACCAGGTTGCACTTTTTAGAAAAAGCGTTTTAACTGTCTTTTTTTCATGTTTAATTAAATAAAACCACAAAAAAGGAAAAATTATTCTTATCGCTCTACAGAACTTTAATCAGTACCGGATTGCATTTTGTGTTGTTTCTTAAGAAACAAGTGAATGCGAAACTTCCATAATAGAAACTACCTAACAAATCTTAAAAGTAGCCTGTATTAGTCCTGTATATATTTTATTAATCTAGTATATATTTTATTAGTTTAGTAACATTTGTAATATAAATTATGTTTAATTTTTCATTAAATGAATACAGTTCAGTGTAATTCTGAATCCGTTGCACCAAACATGCATGCCCTTTCAGCCATGGGTACGTTATAATGTGACGGTCAATCCCACTATTCGTTGGTAAAAGCGTAGTCCAAGAGTTGGCGGTGGGTGGTGATGACTAGCTGCCTTCCCTGTAGTCTTACACTGCTAAATTAGGGACGGCTAGCACAGATAGCCCTCATGTAGTTTTGCGCGAAATTCAAAAACAAACAAATAATTCTGAATAATGTTTGTTTCAAAATCCAACACTGGGTTTCATTATGTTTATAATTCCAAGAAGTTATGATTGAAGGTAAAGAGCAATACATAACAATTTGTCAACAATACTGTTTTGCTATATTCAGTACTAACGAGACCTTTCTCCTTGTGTCAGAACTCATTGGTTCAGCTAGAATATAATAAATATAGCAGGAGTTTTAATATCGAATATTGGAAACCAGTAGGTTAAACAATTGTTATTAAAATATTTTAGTAGTTAATACACTATTAATATTATGAAATTCTATGGACAACAGCTTTTAAAGCGTAAATTAGGTAAAGTTGATGTTTGTTGATCTGTCCACCACGACTGTCGAAAACCATTTGCTAGCGTTGTAAATCTGCAGACACACCACTATACCAATGGGAGGCTAAATTTGTTTAAATATGTGATATATTGTTAATAATGGGCTTTTAAAAACCTTAAGTTATTATATCATATATTTGAAAATTTGAGGCATTTTGTCTTTCATGAATCAGCTTACTAACCCACTATAACTCTACGATTCTTGCTCTTTTTTCTTTTTTTTCACATACCGAAACTCGAGCTGTCAGTTTCCTGTGGATGTGTGCCAAGTCTGCAGTTCAGTTAAGGACGTCTGTGTAATTTCATGAAACATTAGTTTTCAGGTTGTTGAATATTACTTTTTCAATTTTGTGGTGTTTTATACTTCTTTTTAACGATAAGTTATTATTAATTGCTTACTTTTACTAATATTTCATTATTTTTCCTCACCATTCGATTTTGTTGGTGTTCTATTGAATTTCTAGATCAACGTATTATATTCATATTATTTACCATACTATAATTTTATGCGGGAACTGCTAAAAAGATTTAAAATTAAAAGCAGCACTTTTACCAATATGGTCTTACTGTAACATCTTACTGTTAGTAGTTTTGTTAATATTAGTATTTCTAAAATTGGCTAGTGTATAATCAGTGATGTCGAGAAAACCCACTTGTAGAGAAATATATATGCAAAAACGGCTCGTTTGGGTTGAGAAAATATTTTTTACATAGAAGAGCGAACAACGGTCATGAAGAAGGTCGAAACGTTGTTCGCTCTTCTATGTAAAAAAGATTTTCTCAACCCAAACGAGCCGTTTTTGCATATATATATGGCTAGTGTATAGTCCGTCAAAAACGACGGGACAAATACGGCCACTCCACCCCATAGTATACCCTAATCTCGTATTTCATAATTAACTGAAATCACTTTTGTGAAATCAAGCTTCACTTATAAAGAGGCAGAAAAG
Source organism: Tachypleus tridentatus (assembly GCF_004210375.1). Classification (NCBI taxonomy): domain Eukaryota; kingdom Metazoa; phylum Arthropoda; class Merostomata; order Xiphosura; family Limulidae; genus Tachypleus; species Tachypleus tridentatus. Next base: position 87,230,465 of record NC_134834.1, on the reverse strand, counting down.
TGCAGTTGCGGCCATCAAACGTTGGTAAATCCCTTTGCTAGTCGATAAAAATTAAGATCATTAATGATATAAATTCATGGCGTATTCAGTGAATAATTATTATTAAAAATCAGTTGAGTGTACTAAAACTTGAAAGTATAAAATGAAATGAACAGACGACAAAAACTGGAAAATATTTGTTTATTTCTTAATTTATTCTCAGTTAATTAAAGAGTTGTGTTTTTTATTAAAAGCGTTGGTGATAAAACAGAAAAGAGTTTAATTCAGAAACGATTGAAGTTTAAAAGTGAATCGATATTTTTACTTTCATGATAAATTTTATGCATGCTTGACTAGTGACAGTGACCCCACAGTGTCATCACTTTAGGTTTATTATACCAATACTCACTAGACACACAAGGTTTCACGACATCCTTGCTATTAAGTACAAGATGTCAATAAAGACATTCAAAGAAAAGGTCCTTAATAGCTTAATTTTATAAAGAATACTATTGAGACTCAATTGTAGGGATGAAATTGTAAGTAGATCACTGGAACTGAATGCTATGTTAATTTAATATATAAAAAAAGACAGATTGGGAATTAGGTAACGTTTTTTGAAATTGTCAGTTTACATTTATATGGGTAAGGGCTGGCTTATTTGCAAAGACTGTTAACCATAAGGGCAACTTCAGACTAAGACTAGACAATGGAGAAAATCAAAATGATGAAGAAAAATAGATGTAATGATGATTACAGAGTATAAGCAAGATAGTTTTAATGATGGGCTAAACTGTTGTTATTGTAATACCAGAAGGATAACAAATAAAATGGATGACATTTCAAGATGCTGAACAGAACAGAGAATTTTGATATAATGGGAATAACTGAAACCTGACTAAATGTAGATGATTACAATGACAGGAATTACATGGTCATGGGTTGTGCTATTTATTTCTCATTCAAAGTGGTTTTAAAAATTGTCCTAGCAGTTTATCAGCTTGTTATTCTTAAGTTGGTAGTGGGAAAAGTTGTCATAAAATGTTTGTAAAGTCATTTCACAGAATTTAAAACTTTTCTGTAGCCAGTATAAGTTAACTAGAGGAAAATCTTACCTCGTTAATCTTTTGAAGAAGTTAATGCTTATGTAAATGAGGATATAGGTGTAGGTTTGGTATGTTTGGATTTTAAGAAATAATTTGACAGCATGCTATATAAAAAGATTGTTAAAACAGTTATTGCTGTAGGTGTGTGGTATAGGTTTGCACATTGGTTATTGGAATTGAATTGAATCATGGGAATAATTTTGATTTGAAACATTTAACCACAATTGGAAGTTCTGGGATAAAAGCAATTGGTGATGTTCAGAAAAACATTTCCATTTTGCCTCCACTTAGGATATGGAGGTTGAATGATGGCATGAAAAAGTTTGAGGGCCACCTGATGGGTGAGCCTTAACAGAAAGGGAACCAGCAGTGGTCAGCATAAAACCAGAGGCTAGTGTATGACTTGTGTTCCATTAGAGATGCAGAGAATCTATAAATCAGATACCTCTTTTGGTAATGGAAGAAAGCAGGAGGTTGTTATAAAGTTCAATCAAACTGGATTATTCTCATTAGTGGGGTACCTCAGAGCTTTAGGACCTTAGCTCTTTTTAATCTAAATTGTTGACATAGATAATAGAATGGTGAATAAATTACTTACATTTGCTGATGAAATTAAGACCTGTATGTTTGCTGTGAGGATGCTGCTGTTTTACAAAATAACTTGGATTATTTGGTTAGTTTGACAAATAAAATGGTAGATGACTTCCAGTTGTAATAAATGAAAGATAATGCATGTTGGACATAACAATTTGATCTATGAGTATAATTTTGATGGACATGATCTTTACAGTCTTATGGGAGTAAAATATTTTGATGTTCTTGGTGATCAGATTCGTATAAGCCATCCAGTCAATGTGCTATTGCTAAAGGCTGGGCAAATAGGATTTTAGATTGTATCTTCAGAAGTAGTGAATACAAGCCATGAAGAGACTAATGTCATTACATAGTTCACTGGTTAAGCCACATTTGGAATACTGTGCTTAGTCTTGAGCTTATTGCCTCAGGAAGGATTTTGAATTGTTGGAAAGGGTTACTAGGATGAAACTTTGGATGGAAAGTTTGTCATATGAGGATAGGTTAAGAAAATCTGACATTCAGGGTTGTTCAGGAAAGTGATTGTATTGATTTGTGACTTTTTTGTACTTAATGGTGAGAACAGTAGGAGTAGGGGAAAATGTTTTGCAGTGTAGGAGTCATCTTTAGTTAAGACAGTTTTGTTTTTTAACAGAGTTGTTGCTCTTTAGAAAAGATTGACTTTAGATGTAGTGGTTGAAATAAATTTAGGTTAGTTATAAGGGAAACTTTATAAATATTTAGAGCTGGTTTTTCATTGTTTTATTTTAAAGTTTAAGTTCGTTGATGCATAAATGTACCAACAAGTCACTTGTTTCTTCTTAAGTATTTTCTTTAGCTTTTACAAGAAGTCATATCCATTCTTAGATAAGAAAACTAAAACCTGTACATATTATTTCAATTGAGGCCTAAATGGTGGTCTTTTTTAGAGCAGCATTCTCAATCCATGAGCTTCTATGTTTAATTAACAAGTATTTAGTGAGCAAAGTGATTTTTGCACTAAAGATCTTATTGGATTGTGACTGGCCATTAATGTTTTCAAGTTGGTTCTTAACTAAAAAATGTTAATACTAAACATTTTTACATAAAGAAACAAAATGTAAAAATACAGAAATGATAATGAATTTCCACTCTAATACTTGAATTTCTTTTTAACGTGTAGACAAAGCAGCAAAATGAAACATAATAGTGCTGTTGGAATCATCCTGTTTATTCTGTTTATGAATGGTAAGTTGTTGGTTTAGTAATTTTTTTATTATCAACATAATGTACTTAGAATACGCTTGTTCATTATTTGTTAAGCATGCTGGCAATAGTAATGTTAAAAGCCTTTCTAGGACACGGTATTGTATTTACATACATGTTGTTAATGCTGGCTTTAATCAACCATTGATATAAAAATATAGAAAAGTAACAATAAGACACTAAAAATGAGATAGATTTTTATGTCATTAGATTACAAGTTTGTAAAATATTAAAACAGCTTATCTGTTTGGTAAATGTACATCATTTTTGCATTTTTTGTTATAGATAATATTTCTTAATATTGTTTGTTTTTCATTGCAACATTTTGATGGCAAATAAATCATCCATCTTGTTTAATATTAAGAAATAAAACAGTAATGCTTATACAAACTATTATAATATTGTGTGAACAACTAAATACCTAAAGGTCACAAATCCAGTGGCTGCCAAGGTTTTCATTTGCCAGTGCAGTCTGCATCACTCACTCATTTATTTAATAATTCTCAGTGTAACCATTGTGTGAGCTTTATTGTTATTGTTTACTTGATATTTGAACCTCTCCCATAATTTCTGACAAAACAACTAAGTTTGACATGCAGCCTCTTGACCCCTAGAAAACATAAATGAAAATTCTTTTAAAATCTTGAGGAACTACAACAATAAAGCTTTTTGTGGGTTGTCAAATTTGGCTGAAGTGATTTACTTAAAACTGGTATTAAAACAAGATACATAATCTAATTTCAAAGTGGAATCCTGCCATGTAAAGGTCAAATGGGTTTTGAGAGTTCTTAGGACTGGATTTACAAATATACAAGAAAATGTACATGTAATTGTTCATTTAATATTGCCATCTACCCACGTTTGAATCTTGGAAATTTTCATATTGAAATTTTTCCAAATTAGGGGATAAGCAGAGTTTTGAAAGCATGCAGGATTGACTGCACTGATTTTAGTAAAAAGTGGTATGCAGACAAGTAATGGACTGTTTAAGAAGTGGCTATCTTTAGATTTTGTAATTTTTCATATTGTGGATTATCAAGGGATTTTGGGGGGTACTCAGATGGCTATCAAGATTTTTGAAAAGAATGTGTAGCTAGTCATTCAAGAGAGCATGCAAAAATTTTTTTGTAGTTGTTCCACATGAAATAACGTAGTAGAGTTAAATCTATCACATTAGTAATTTGAGAATGATTGTTTGACCATTCCTTACTGAGATGTGATACTTATGAATTATTAACTTTGCTATAAAAAAGTAATACTATGGCTTGGAACTAACTTTTTTGGCCACTGACTTTACTTTTCAGCTTACTTGAACAAAATGCCAGCTGCTTTGGCAGAAAATACAATAACAAAAAATGTAGGAGTTTCATGCCATTAATGTATGTAATACATTTCTAAGAAACATGTTTTGTTTGTTTTTTTCATATTTTTAATGCTCTCAAGTTTAACTATAGTGGTCTGTTATAATAATTAAATTATTATGAAATTTAATTTCCTAATATGAAATTAAAGAAAAATAATAATAAAGCTGAAATACTGCCTTGAAGGGCTTTTCATATATCAAGCTGAAAGGTAAACACACAAGAAAAGATAAAACAAAGGTAATTAACAAACGTGAAATGAAACGGGAGTTATCTTGTTGTTTGTGGTGATTGGTAGATAATATTTCCTGTATGTAATACCAAAATGCTAGCAAACAACTGTTGAATCTTTATTGTCCTTTTCTGACTGTTTCTTTCATTGGGGATTGTTTTCAGATAAGTGTATTGTTCTTGTTCATTTTCAATCTTTTTGTGTTTCTATACTATTTTTTCACTTATAAATTCAAGTTATTGAATTGAAAACTTCACTCGTTTCTAGATTTCTTTGTGGGTTTTAGAGTTTACATTGTCTCTTAATAAAAGTCTTTGTGAAATTAAAGAAAGGTGAAAAATAGGATTTCAACCATACCATTTGTGGTATCCAGTGCTGATAAGACCTTTTTCAAATAGTAGACTGGTTTGGATATGGCAAATGTGGTATTGGCTGAGGTAATCTTTATATTAATAATTTATTTGACGGCAACTGTTTAAAGGTGAACTGGGTTGAATTTGTGGAATTTAAATATTATTTATGTCATAACATACTTTGGAAAATTTGCCCCTGGGACCTTCTCCAAGTGGTTATCTTGCAGGGGTATGGAGCTCCATATCATGTGTGGTATCTCTTCACTTTACAATTGATTTTTGTGTAATAGTATTTGTTATGGTATTGGTTCTTCTAAACTGGCCACAGTTATGGTAAACTAGTATTATGTAGTTTTCTTATTATTGAAACACACACACACACACACACACACACAGTGCAGAACGTGTGAAAAAACTGATATTCTCATAAAAATTTTGTTTAGTTTGCCTAATAAACTACATTATACCATTCCAGAACCAGACACTGGGTTCATAATTATTGGAATTTAGCCAGCAAAAAATGTACTTCTGGCAATTTAGCGCTGTCTCCATCATTATCTGCTTGGTCATCATGGCAAACAGTAAACTGTCCAGTGATTTAAAAAAGCAAATTATTGTAAAATACAAGTCGTGTGTGTGTCTTTCCAGTATTGCCACACAACTTAATGTGCCAAAATCTACTGTTCAAACCATAATTACCAAGTTTAAGCTTACAGGATCATCTGCTAATCTCTCTCGTTCCGGACACCCACCAAAATTCCAGAGAGAACCAAGAGGAAGGTTTTCAGAGAAGTTAGTAGGAACCCTCGTTTAACACGTAATGACATACAGAAACTGGGGTTGAAGTAAGCACCTCTACAGTTACGAACATGTTACGTAACTGGGTTCAAAGCATGCCATCTTCGTAGAACTCCATATTTAAAGCCTGTTCATTTAGAAGCACGATTGAGGTATGCAAGAAAACATGTAGATAAACCTTTTACCTATTGTAAGAGTATTCTTTAGTCAGATGAGACTAAAATCGAACTTTATGGCCACAATGATGTTCTCTATATTTTCCGTAAGAAGGGTAAACAAAATCTTCCAAAGAACACCGTCCCTACAGTTAAACACGGAGGTGGCTCGATCATGCTATGGGGTTCCTTCATCTCTTGTGGTGTAGGCAGCCTTCACCGCATCAATGGAATCATGAAAAAAGAAGAGTACATTGATATATTAGGCACTTTTATCAAGAATGATGCTCGCGACTTGCAGCTTGAGCGTCGTTGGATCTTCCAGCACGACAATGACCCTATACACACATCGAAATATTTGCAATCCTGGTTGCAGAGGAACCATATAAGCATTCTGGAGTGGCCATCGCAGTCACCCGATCTTAACCCAATTGAAAACGTTTGGCATGAGTTGAAGACCAGGGTTAATCAGCGTCATCCAAAAAACTTGCAAGAGTTGGAGGCCTTCTGTAAAGAAGAATGGAAGAAAATACCAGTCAAGTACTGTCAAACAATCATGGAGGGCCATGAGGAGAGATTGCACCAAGTAATTCACCTGAAAGGCTACACAACTGACCATTAAAGTAGATGCACAAACACTTTCTGCCCCTCTTGTGTTTGGTTATTTGTTTATAAACAGTTTATTTGTCATTCAATTTACATAAAAAATTATGTAGATGTGTGTCAGTATAATATTTATAATATACTTCTATTAGCCTACTCGTGATACTTTTTAAGTTATGAGCAAACAACCACTCACGACACAGGATATATATAAAACATAAAATTCACCTCATCTGTGATATTACATGTAATATGATGCTTATGTTTTTGTCATTTTTATCATTGAATAGTTTCTTCTGTTGTTAAAAATATTTCAGTGAGATAAAATGTTTTCTTTCCTTGAATAGTTTCATTTTATTATAGTTATTTAATGGAAAATTATCATCTTTGGTACTTTGTGTATTTCCTTTAGCTTAAAGTAACCATTTTTAATGAAGTATTAGTTTAGCACTCACCATGAAGAGTTAAGGTACATTTAATAAATAACAGAATATTGTTCTATAGATAATGTTTGGAGAACTAATAGATTAAAATATTAAATTCTGTATTTTCGATGGGAAATGGAGCTATTATATAATCTCAGATTGTATTCTGTAATAATTCCTGACTCTTTTATAAATATTACAGGTTTTTAAGTTTTAACAAGTTGATTTTACAGAATTTTAATATATTTAAAAGAATTGTTAGATCTCTCAGAAGATACTTCTTACTACTGTTGTATTATGTTTTTAAAATAGGAATATGCTAATTTTGTGTATAATGGTGATGATTTTCTAGGACTAATGTGTGATCGTTTTGAAGGAGAAAACCGAATCCCAGGTAAGCCTGGTTCTACTGCTTTATAAGATCTCTTTTTACACTTTAAACATTGTCTAAAGTAATGTAAAAAAACAATATTTAAACTGAAAACATTTGGCTGTTTACATCAAATTAAAATGATGTTTTTACTAAATGCTGTTTTTGGTTTTAGAGCCACTTAGTAGTTTTGTTTTGTTTGTTTATTGTTCCATTTTTAATAGGTAAATTATTCTCAGTAAAGAGTACATGAATGTAATTGTTTTGTGCAGTTTTAAGTTAATATCATGTTTAGTATACATCATAAAAAACCAAACAAACAGTGAAAAATTGGTTGGAGCTGTATGAATAATAGAATTCATACCAATCAGTTCATTCTCTCTAAAATGTGTAACCTGGAGCTATGGCTAGCAAAAGCAGTCCAAACAAAAACAGTGATAAAATGTATAGTACGGAGTTTTCCTAACTTTTACTCTAATTTGCATGACATTTTCTACAAGTAGCTTCAAGGCACAGTGCATTAGTATTTTATGTAACAATTTTGAAAACTATGAATGATCCAGAGAAAAGGTCAGAGCAGTAAGTGGCCTCCACTTTAAAACATACTCTTGTCAAACAGGAAAAAGCAGTATTAGAAAGACAAATCAGAACAAAAATATAGATATGCACAACTTGAAACAAGGGGCAAAGGCTGAGAAACTGAGTGTGTATCAGAAGAAATGTTTTCCACTAAAAGAAAGAAATAAGGTAAGTTTAAACTAGAGAAAAATTTCAAGTATGGAAAATGTATGGAAGATAGCATTATATCTTATGATTACAGAAATTAACATCATTACTCAAATATAAATAAACAGTGAATAAATGCCTACAGTTAGAACAGTGCATTGATTTTGTGTTTCCTTAAAGGAGAAGATTCTTTAAGTTTATCTGAAAATGAGGAATTAACAATCACTGAGCCTGCAGGGTAAAAAAGTATAAATAGCAAATGAACATTGTCTGAAAATTTCAGAAATGAAGGACTACATAAAGAACCAGATCTAATAAATCCTGGAAGAAAACATCAATACTTATAAGTGATAGGAACAGAACAGGGTTGCAGTACAAAGATCAAATGCTCATGTTGCTCATTTTAAAAAAAAAAAAAAAAAAAAAGTTAATTATTAGAGTTGTACTGATCAAAAAGTTTGCAGGTCAAACATTTGCATTAGAAGTCTATATGGCTTAGACAACTAATTTGTTAAGACATTTTATTCATTCTAAAATCTTAAAGATCAAAAGGTGTTAAACAGCTCCTTTCTTTCTTGAAGTACAGCTATGAAGTTTTGAGAGTGAGAAATGATGATCCTTCCACAAGTAGTGTTTTGAGATAGGTGAGTCTTCAAAAGATGTTCGAGAGAGAGAGAGAGAAAGCCCATTAATATGTGAATAAACTGAAAATGCTATGAAGAGGGATGAAGAAGCTATAGATTGCAGTTAACTGTGTGATCAGAAAAGTGTGTCCAGTATAAATTGCTATTTTTGGTGAACAACTAAAATTAGTATGTAAAGACACCACTGATTTTCTTGTGTCAAGACATTGCAATTATGCTAAGTTGTAATGGGTTTTCCAGCGAGCACAGAAAATAACAAAATGTGTATAAGCACTGAGCATTGAATCATCTTCAGGCCACATAAAAAATATTCTTAATGATCTAAATGAAAAGTTTGGTTTTAAAGTGAGCTGAGAGGTCAAAATCAGTGTTATCAATCATATCACTTTTACACCGTTTAAACAACATGGATCAACATCATTTATTTTATCCTTTTAGTTACAGATACAGCTTATGATGCTTGTACAGTGACCTTTTTAACAAGCACTGTTAACATTATCAATCACATCCTTTTTTATTACAGACACAGCTTCTGATGCTTTTTACAGTGAGAATACTTAACAACATTTTGAATTTTTTGTTCAAGAAGGCTTGCATCACAATGTGTATGGACATAAACCATGTCACTGTATTCTTATTTGGTTAACTGATTTGTCTTAGATATATTGTATGTTATACTTAGTTTTGCCCTTTAATATATTTTTTTATTTATTCTACTGCTCAGCTAATTTTGTGTTTTATGACCAATTCCTGGCAACTTTATTAAGATCATTGAACGTGTGGTTTACATTGCACAATTACAGTTTAAAGGAATTATTTTTAACTTGGTAGCTGTTTTTTAATGTAATTAATTTATTTGATATAATGTTGCTAAATAAGATTTAATTTAGGTATATTTTTCAACTTATACACACATCTCAGCTTTACTGATTTTAAAAATTTGTTTGAAATGGAATATGTTTTATATTGTAGAAACATGCTCACAAGATGAAACTAAAGAGATTAACTTCTGTAAGGAAAAATATGAAAAACTAGCAAAAGAACTTGCTCCAAGAAAAGAAGATTTGAATGTTTCAGAAAGAAAGAAGTTCTGCTCGTAAGCATTGCTGTTCACTTTGTAAAAAATTTGACTTCGTACAACAAAATTAAATATAGTTATTAATAGTATATTAACATTTTCAGTTAGTTTTTAACAATCATATTGAGTGAAAAATATTAAATTATATATAAAACAGTTAAAAGAGCACTTCTAGGACCAGGTTACAATCATTCTGTTTAAAGTTGAAATCTGAATATAAAGATATACAGACATAGGATTGATTCAAAACAGATACATCAAACAAGTAGTACAAAGATAATGAAAAAAAACTAAGCAAAATGAGGTAGTATTTCAATGATTTGTGTATTTTAAAAAGTGTTGCACATGCACACAGAGAGAGAAAGGAAATTATTTATTTGCTGTATGGGAATTTATCACTTAACTACTAGTTTTTTTAGAGATGCACAATAACAAATCCAATTTTTTACTATATGGTAATGATAAACAGGTATTTAGTTGCATCAAGCCATGATAAATCATAAGTTTTGATTACCTTTCTAGCTATGGGCTTGATATTTAGAGTTACCATACTGTAATTTTTAACAATTTTTGAATCTTTAAAAAATTCCAATAGGATACCTTAACAATAGCTCTTATTCACTGCTGCCCTCTATATATATACATTTTATTTCCTCCCTAGCCTTGGTACTTGATGTATCACACATGCTTAACATTGTAGAATTATATTGTGGCATGCAAATAATCATGAAAAAACCCTCCGACAATAGAAGCATACTCCTGTTGTAGCTGGCTCCTTCTATACTGTAGAATTCATTCTCCACTTCTCAGTTTGGCACAGCAGAGTGTAAACATTTCAAAGTATTGCTCATGTTTGCTTAGTATTTTGCACTACCAGTTTAATTTGTTAAATAACTTTCTGACTTGTTTCTAGTTTTTGTTAATTTTTATTTCTTTCTGCAGTGAAACTCAATACTCTGGGTTGATATTTCATTGTCCACCCTCAGTTGAATTTTAATTCACAACTAGACCCAGCATGGCTAGGTGATTAAACCCCTCGACTCATAATCTGAGAGTCGCAGGTTTGAATTCCATCACACCAAACAGCCATGGGGGCATTATAATGTGATGGTAAATCCCACTAATTTTTGGTAAAAGAGTAGGCCAATAGTTGTTAGGGGAGGTGATGGCTAGCTGCCTTCCCTCCAGTCTTACACTGCTAAATTAGGGATGGCTAGCGCAGATAGCCCTCATGTAGCTTTGCACAAACTTCAGAAACAAATAAACAAACAATCCTAACAACTACTATTGATGTTAATACTGCCACTGCACTTCAATCTGCAATTTATTAGGCTATAGGCTTCACACATTCTGTTGAGGAATTATTAGATTTTAGGATATTATAAGTTGGGTTGTATTATGCAGCTTACTTTGTCTCTTGATCAGAGACCAGGTTTTCCTTTTTTCTGAGAAACCTGTATAGGACAATGTCAATTTGGATAGCCTGTCTCGTTCTGCATCCTTTTCCATGCAGTCCCAAGTTCTTATTGTGGAAGATTCAAGACTCTTTTTACTTCTTTTCTGTCATTTTTATATTGGAAAAATATTTTTCTAATGTACTTTCACTCCAGTGTACTATAGGGACTTTGTCACAACTTGTTTTGTTACAGTTTTGTCATAATCTGCAGATTTAGCACTTTTTCTGTTTCTTTGTATACTCAATATTCAACTTATCTATTTATTGGTGCTCTATTAATGTGTTTTTTGGTGTTTAACTTTCATTTTATGTTTTTTTTCTCTGTGCTTCTCTGAAGATTCAATTCAAACTTATTTTCTGCTCTTTGTTTGATTTGATTCAGCAAGTTCTCTAATATCATAAAATAGGTCTACTGGTTAGAGTGTGTGAACTGTGAACCTGAAGTATAATACTTTGCATCTCATTGCCACAAAAATGTGTTCTGTACATTGGAACTGTAGATCATATTCCACTCTTTTGTCAACCAAGAATAGCCCAACAGTTGGAAATGGATGTTGTTTACTAGTTGTCTTCCTTTTAGTTTATCAAGTTAAAATTAGGAAAGGTTATGTACAGATAATCATAATGTAGTTTGTGTGTGATAATTCTAAATGAACAGACAATTAAAAAAGTAATTACAAAACTTGTATTGATTTGTAACATTTAAAAGTACTTGGAAACCTACATATAAAACTATACCAGTAATATAAATGAACATGTGTACATGTCTTTGGTAATTACCAAAACTTTGAAATAACTTAATACTGAATAAAATAGTAAACAATGTATTACTCTATGTGAAGTACTTATTTGTATTTTATCTTCGTCAGTGCTTTAGCAAAATTTAGAAATTGCTTGCAAGTAAAGAGAGCAGAAGAGACACTGTCATGCTTATCTGAAGATGGTATCATGAAAGGGACCCAGAAGGAAATGGAGAATTTCAATGTGAAATGTTCCTCTGTAAAACTTTCAGTTTCACGGTTTCTCTGCTTGTTACAGTTGTGATAACTTTATTTTCTGATAAATCATGAAATTGATGCTGTTGAAAATTGTGTTGAACAATTTTTAAATGAAAAATTTTCCAATAACTTTATGTTGCTTTTTCATGAAATGAAAATCATGCTTTCCTTTTGTTCATTTGTTCTTTTTAGGTACTTAAATGATACTTTATCATAACAGCATCTAATGGAAAGTGCAATTTACATTTCAGTGTTCAATTGCATTTGCACTTTACTATGTCATGTTTTAATGTCAAAGTTTGTAAGTTAACCATTATTTCCAGAACCTATGTGTGTCAACAGAAACTTGAAAAGCATCATCTGAAACGTTTTAAGTAATTTATTTACTCGCAGCAAAAATAGTTGGCTAGTGATGGAATTTTTTTTTTTCTAGTTCTTTTGTTAAAGATGTCAGTGTAGTTCTTGGTATGTTTGAGGTAGTTTTAAAACACTTCATTAGATAGGAAAAGGTAATGAACACAAATTTAATTATACTTTGAATCTCTAAAGACATTTAATCTGAGATGCCTTTAAATTGCAAGTGAAAAGCAATATATGTGTATGATATATAAAGATTTTAGTTATAAATAACAAAACATAACATTTTAATTTTTGCAAAAGTGACTTTTGAAACTTATTGAATTACTATATCTGAGTTTTATACCAGAACTAATAATTGTTACTAATTTAGAATACTTCATAATTTGCACATTCCTAGCTTCATGGCAAAATCTGTTTATTGTACAACATTTTAAGTATGGTAAGATTTCCATCATGAATTGGTTATTAAGGAAACATCGAGTTATTGAGTAGATAATTGATAAGAATATAGTCCTTAGTCCATGATATAGGTATCTTTTTATTTCTAGTGTTTTCTTTTGGTAAATGAAGTGCAGTACTTTATTGTGGTTTTGAATAAAATAAAACATGTCATATTAAACACACTCATTAGTATGCATAATGCTGTGACTATATCTGGTAATTTTTTATTATATAACAAATAAAGATAATGAGTTAGAAGATACAGAGAAATCCAAAATTATTTTTCCTACTTAAAATTTAACAATTAAATAACTAAAGAAATACAACCCTGCTGAACCCACACATTTCATACTGTCATTTTTTATTTTCTAACTCTAGTGAGTAGTGTTAGTGTGTAAAATGGTAATCAGGCAAGAAAAGACTTGGTGTAATAGATTGGTCATGGTGGTCCAATTCAGTGGCCTCTGCATTCACCAGACATCCCTCTAATAGACTTCTTTCTTTGGGGGTATGTTAAAGACATTGTGTCACACACCTATAACAAACATTACAGAGCCAAAAGACAGGATGATGGATGCCATCACCACTAACTGATTATGTTGTAGTGAACATGGACTGAAATCAAATATTGGTTAGCTACTCATGGTGTACACATTGAAATTTACTTACATGACAATAAAAACTGTTTCACTTGGGCTACAGGATGTCGAAAACTGCATGGTTGTACTTTAGTTATTTGGTTATTACATTTTAAAGTAGGAAAAATGAAAAATTTTGGACCAATCTGTATATGAAAAACTTTAAATATGTTTATGTTCTTGTTAGTTTGAATTTAATGTCAGTTTTTTGGTTTTTTTTGTTTATACAATAGGCAATGCATTGAATGCATGATTGTTTATGATAAAGAAAAATGTTTTAATTTGTATTTTTTCTTGCTGTGATTCAGAGGTGCACTGAACTGTAGCTTAAAGCACATGATGTCTAAGACATTGCGTTTTTAGTAATTTTATAGAAATCGAGATTTTGTTTTATACAAACATGTATATTCTTTATTTTGTGGTGAAACTGTTGTTTTAATTCTGTTTTTTTCCTTTACCTTTATAATTTAAGTAGAAATAAGAATTTGCTAGTTTCACTAGTCAACCAATCAGATCTTGACTGAATCTCTTTTATTAGTTAAGACATTTTATTTCTTTATCATTAACTTTTGTTTTAGGTAGCAAATAAAACTGATCAGTTTTTGGTTAGACAGTCAATTAGATCTTAAGCTGTTATATAGTTGTAAAATATAAAGTTTTAGTTAGTTGGCCAATTAAATCATGACTAGGTTATTATGTGAAGAAAAATTTTCCCTATCTTGTCTTTATTGTTTGGCCTAAGGGTCAGGGTGCTTGACTGGTATTGGGTCAGTCCCCTACTGGTGCAGCAGTAAGTATACTGATTTACAATGCTAAAATCAGAGATTTGATTCTTCTCAGTGGTCTTGCCAAATAGTCTGATGTGACTTTGCTATAAGAAAACATGCACACATATTGGGTTATGGGATCAAAACTCTGAAGTGAACATTCTCTCCTTCAAGTATGGAGACATAATCATTCCCACTGTTCACTGGTAAAGGAGTAGCCTGAAGGTTAGCAATGGCTCCTGCTGACCACTTGCCTTTTCTCCAGTTAACAGTTCATGAAGTATGATAACACACAGTGTTAATAACTGTGTCATAAAACAAGCAAAACTATTTGTAGTTAAAAATTAAATGTAAGAAATATGAAAACCTGGATGATTAAGCAACTAGGTCTTACAGGCTTTTTGTATTTTTTGTATGCAACTTACCATTTTATTATATTGAAAAAATAAACTATTTTATGAATAGAGAAATTCTCAATACCCAAGACCATAATGGCAGAAAATGAACCAAAAAAAAAGTGTGTGTGTATCTTGGTAAGTTTGGGTTTAGTAGGTAAATTCAGTTGTATTGTATAATAACTGAAACTGAAAAATTTGAATTTGAAAGACTTGCAAAAGTGCGACATAGATGAAAAATTTCCAGAAATATGAATTTGTAAAATTGAAGTTTCTGTTGGGTAATACAGAACATGCTTCTCTGATATAGTTTTTCATTATTTTGTGACAAACTATTGCCTAGCTCCTGAAACTAAATTACAAATTTTCTAGAAATATTAAGCTTACAACTAGACTTCCAGTATGGTGTTTTAAATGTGTGTATATTTTTTATAAAAAATAACTATTTACATAATATTTTAATATAGCTGAAATTTACAAGTTTGATAGTTACAAAATTAGAATTGATATTTTTTATGTAATAAGCATCAAATTAAATATTCACTTCAACAAGTAATAAATGTTTTTTGTTTTAATTCAATCAGCTATTTGTATGAATAAATTTCTGTAGAAGATAATTTACCATTCTGTACATACTGGTTGCATCATTCCAGCTTCCTAAATCAGTTCTAAAGTATACGAGGTTTATATTTCATTATTGTTTTTGTCTAAGTTTGTGTAGTGAAGAATTCTGTGTATTTACTGTATCTTTTCAAGATGTATTAATGTTTTTTATATATATTATCAATGTATCAGGTCAGTTAAACTGCAGGGAGAACCATATTTTTGTTGTATTTATGTGTATTCTGCATAATGTATTAGTTATAAATTACTTATCACAGTCACTGAACTAGTGTATTCAAATTATGGTGTTCCAAATAACGTACTTGCTATTTAAGACATTCTCATGACTTTTGTATTTATCTATATGAACCTATATCTACTATTATGCATGACCAGTGAGATTTTTTTTTAAAAATCTTTCAATAAAAAATGTCATTTATATCTGATGTGTAATTTCGAGATTATTACAAACAATAATGTTGGAGAAATGAACCGCTATTATTTGTTTATATACAAGTACGATAGTAATTAAGATTTGGAAATTGTTTTAACAAATGTTGTCATTCCTTTCTTAGTGGCGGCACAACGGTAGGTCAGACGGCCTATAACGCCAAAAACCAAGTTTCGATACACATGGTGAGCACAACAGTTATCCCATCGCTTAATTTTGTACTTAAACACAAAACCCACTTTCCTGTGACTCGAGAGTCAGCGCGAAGTAAAATCACGGTAGAATTTGATGTCTGATCGCAGCGGAAGACGTAACGCAAATAGAATTATAAGCAGCTTTGGGCTAAACTAAAGTTATATCTTGCGTAAGATTGGTGTGGTTTTTGCAAAATGGGTATACTATGTATAAAATAGCTTTATTAAATTATTCGTTTCAGTACAGTACTATATGTGAATAGCTGGTTAATTATGTTGTGCAAAAGTTACCTAGACGATTAATGTGAAACTTGAAAAACACTGAAATGGAATTGTGATTAAATACACGTTGTGTATATACACACACGCTTCTTTTAAATACAACTTTTCACTGGTGAACAAATATTGTATTGCTCAGAAGAGAACTAGATGTGAGAACAGTGATTAAAAAATGTTACCAGGAATTACTGAATATGGCGGTAAGAATCTGGATAAGCCCAATTGGAACTTTAGAAATTATATTACCATCACTACTGTGTTTACTCCTAGGTATTATTATTAAAACACTTATTTAAATAAATCGAGACCAAAGACATTGGAAATTCAATGCCCTTCACTTCGAAAATACACGAATCAATAGTACATTTAATAAGAGGTTTAAAACAGTATGCGATACAGAAACAATCACAACAAAAAGACTGGATGCTCTTAAAACCGAAATCAGAACATGACTCTGTGTAAAAGGTAGAGAAAGGCTAAAAAACAAAGTATTCAAATAGTCTTTTTTTTTTTTTTTAGAACGAGCCCTTGCAGGAAACTTGAATTCATAGATTCAGTACAGGTAATCAAAGTTCATTTAAATGAGTTATATAACCAATAAATGAAAGCATAAAAATCTAAATAAATAGACGAATAATTTTTTTCAGGATACTTCGACAATAACAACAAACAGAAATCTCACACAACGTCACTAGCAGATAGTGACAGTAACACGCGCAGAAAATTCAGTAGTAAAGTTAATCACTATTCAAATCTTTAATCCCAAAAACCAGTCAATAGCAATAAATAAAACAAAATAACACAAAATTGTTGTCATCACACACAAACAAAAAAAACAATAGCACAGCTGACCCACTCACAACACGGGAGTGTTGGGAAGCACTAAATAACATGAAATATATTAATACTAGAAATACAAGACCTTGTAACACCAAAATGACATTTAATTTGACACTCAACAATTTGTTTTACAATTTCTTCAGGAGCGTTCAATAAGACCCTAACTAGCAGTCCAAAGCTTAGTTAACGCTTCTAGAAAAGCTATAAAACAAGACGTTGAGTTTCTAATTAAATTTTTAAAAACGTTTTTGTGTAATAAGGTCGTTTATTTCAGGTATTAATATGTCTCTTATAACCAGTATGCACCAAAGTAATTAAAACATGAAAAATAAAATACCTGGCACCGAGAATTGTCAGTAGAGCAAAGAGTTTCCATAAAAGCTTTACGTGATGCTGGTTGGACAATTTGTATATTACTGCAGACTTGAAATGTTCTCCAAACCTTGTTAAGTACATGTTAGGTCATGAGACCAAGGTAGGTAAAGTTGAAAACAGGAAAAGAAAAAGCAGAACATCTAAACTCCATGGTACTGGTGTTAAGTACATTCGTTTATGCAGCTTTCGGGTCAGAAGGAAGACTGCCACTGATCTCAAGCGTGAGATAAACGATCAAGTTTCGATAGTGTCTTATTTTACAGTATCAAGAAGACTCAACGAAAATGGAATATTTGGTCGTGAGCCTTTACTTAGATCTCCAAATATTGCCAAGAGACTGAAGTTTGCTAAAAAGTACAAAAACCGGACTGTTGATGTTTGGAAATAGGTGTTGTGGACGGATAAGTCCAAGGTTGAAATATTTGGTTCGAAGCATAGGTTGCACGTTGGCGGAAGAAATGTGAAAGATACCTTAGTGCATAGCACCTGTCAGGAAGCATGGAGGAGACAGTGTAGTGGTTTTGAGAGAGTTTTCCTGCTGAGGCAACAAGAAATATATGCAAGATAGATGGAATAATGGACCAGTGCAAGTACCATCAGATACTGATCCATCACGAGATACTCAGTGGTCTAAGTATTATTAGTGAACGATTCTACTGCCAAGAAGATAATGACCTCAAAAATTTATCCAGCCTGTGCAGAAGGTTCTTACATAAGAAAAAACTTGTTGAAGTTATTTGCATGATGCAATATCCCCCAAAGAACCCTAATCTCAACCCAGTTGAGCAGATCTGAGATTTGATTGATCTGAAACTTAAAATACTAAAAGTTTTATGGGAGTGTATTAGAGACATTTGGAGTAAAATATCAAAGGGTACTTTGATTAAATATGTTGCAACAATGCCTAAAAGACTGCAGTTATTAAAGCAATAGGGGACGCACAAAATATTACTTGTTTACTGCACTCGATCACTTCCACTGAGTTTCTGTTGTGCTAAATATGAAGATTAATGAAATGTTAAAGTTTCACCAATAATTTATCTTTCATTGTTCTTTGAATGTAGCCTTAAATCTAATTTTTGTCTGTCCTAACTATTTATTGCACAGTATTGTATATAACATAACACTCATAGTACGCATAATTGTGATAAACTTATAGATAACCTACAGACATTCTAGATAGCTGGAAGGATATTTCTTTATCCTTCCAGCTATCTGGAGTGTCTACACAGATCTTTCCCTGTCCTGTAAATGCATCCAAAAAATAAACAAGAAATTATACAGTTTTATTTGGTCAGTAAAACTAGAATTTATTAAAATAGAAACAACCAGCCTTCCTTCTGAAAAACGAGGATTAGTGTTATCTGGCCTAAACAATTATGACAGTAGTCTAGACCCATCAAATGTACAATTAAAGTCAAACCATACAAGTATTTACTTTATGTTCTACCTTCTGGGGCATAACAGTAAGTATATGAATTCTACCACAGAATGCAACTACGATCGCAATTTATCTAAAATTTCATTTACAAAATGTTCTGTCAGTGTTAAAAACTATTGATAAAATCAACAAGTAATCAACTTAGGAAATACACCAGATAACATAGAAAGAAGTAAGATCTAAAATAAAACCTATTACCCCAAACGTAAGTTGGAACCAAAGTCTGATATAGAATCAATTCGGGATATTTTGAAGGGTGTAGAAGCGAATGGTCTCGCCTGTAAAACAGCATTGTCAGAGCAAGACTCAGTTGCCCCTGTATAGAAACTGTTCCTCATGCCATGTATGACATCAGCTGCATTATGGAGAACATTCTTTATATTCAGTATGTTTAGAACAGTAGCGTTACGTCATCCTGTTCCTATTATTTTGTTTTTCTTTTTACTTACTAGAGAAGTTTAAGGTACAGATCTGAGCATCCAAATGTATGGAAATTTTTCATCGTACGAGGGAAGACTCCAATGAAATCCTAAAGAAAACAGAAGAGCTGTCTGTATACATCTGAGGGCTGAGCAACATCGACTTGACCAAGGTGAGTTCTTCAAGAAGTGGTCATCGAAGAATTCCTACACCTTCTAAACCATCGGTGATGCTCTAGATCTAAAGATGTAATACATACGACACCCTTAGATATGTGTACATCGTCCAAGAAACACAAGTGGTCAAATGGGCGAGAAGAACTGCGGTAAACCAGGACCACTATTGGGGTATACAAGACTGACACAGTATTTTCTGTGTTGCGAGTAATTAAGAACTCGAAGTCTGTGTCATTTGAACAAGGACCAAAAATAATCAATCACTCAATTTATGTGTCTGTGTTAAATTATTTTTTATTTACATATTTTCAGTTTGATACTCGTTACCAAGGGAATGTGAGAACAGGAATAATAACCTAGGTAAGTTCAAATTTCTAAATGTAGATAACGGAGTGGCGCATCTGAAAATTCTCGCTAACTGGTAAGAAACAAACTTTGAGACTCACGAGGCCGAGTTTCTTAACTAATTCCAAGTTGCCCTGTGGCCCCGCATGGCCAGATAGTTAAGGCACTCGACTTGTAATCTGAGGGTCTCGATTTTGATTCCCTATCACACTAAACATGCTCGTCCTTTCAGCCGTGTGGGCGTTATAATGTGACGGTGAATCTCACTATTCGTTGGTAAAAGAGTAGCCCAAGAGTTGACGGCGGGTGGTGATGACTAGTTGCCTTCCCTCTAGTCTTACACTGCTAAATTAGAGACCGCTAGCGCAGATAGTCCTCCTGTACCTTTGCGCGACATTCAAAACAAACCAAGTTGTCAAATACTATGTCTTCAAGTGTTCACTTTTAGAAGTGCATTGTGTGCCGACACCAGCGGGGCTAAGTAGCTAACGCTTCTATCTCGACTTTTTTTCCCTTTGGAAAAAAACAACAACAACATCTTAATGTAGATATATAAAAAAGTAATTATTCAAGTAATATAAGTTTTCTATTTCCTCTGGGGAAGCAAACGGACAACACAGATTGTCTTGACTGTTATATTAATGTGTTTTGTTTTCCTTTCAGGAAATGACATATCTGAGAAGCCCAAATATCAGCCCCCTCCCATAATTTACTGAAAGATCTTCTGCGTTAACTTAGTCGAAATAGGATCAAGACGTTTAATAACGTAACTCACTCCAATTCGGTTTAAAACTAAGGAAATGTTGCGGGATTACTATTCTAGCAGACTAATGTTTACAATTTAGTGTACTTCACATTATGCTCTGTTTAAAACTAAGGAAATGTTGCGGGGTTACTATTCTAGCAGACTAATGTTTACAGTTTGGATTACTATTCTAGCAGACTAATGTTTACAGTTTGGATTACTATTCTAGCAGACTAATGTTTACAATTTGGATTACTATTCTAGCAGACTAATGTTTACAGTTTGGATTACTATTCTAGCAGACTAATGTTTACAATTTGGATTACTATTCTAGCAGACTAATGTTTACAATTTGGATTACTATTCTAGCAGACTAATGTTTACAATTTAGTGTATTTCACATTATGCTCTACCCCTACTAACTGTCTTTCCTCTAGTCTGTCAATTTAAAGTTAACTACTGCTACGCGCAGATAGTTTTGTTTTGCATAATTCTGCGCAAAATGTCTGAACTTAAGTAGACTTTTATTTGTTTAAAAACACCGTAGATTTGCGGATTAGACCAACGATCGAAAGTAGTATCATATTGAGATGTATGTAAAGTGTTTAGATTTAACAGTTGCATGTGGAGTGAAAATTACTTGAAGTTTTCACAATTTAATCTATAAGACATACTGTTTACACATAAACGAACCTGTATAGCCGCTTCCATGCCTCAGATTAGAAATGCGTGCTTTTTGGATGTGAAAATGATCATTCTTTTGTAAGATACTTGCACGAGAGTGAAGTTTTTATTCTTTCTATCTTTACGCTTAAAAATATTCAGGTAATTTTTTAAAAAATTGTAAAGAATACAATATCATGTGGTAATGTGAAGTGTAAGCCTTTCTTGCACAATGTTAATACTTAAAATAATTTAAGTATATGTGTCTAATATATATATATAGTAGTCTTATATACCTTAAACTGATTTGCTTTACTAAACCTAAGGATTTATACTTATTAGCAGTTAAAGAGGCATCTGTTTCTCTATAAACAAGTATGACATGTTACTTTTTAAAGAACTATTTTATCTCGTATCTTTTTAACACAC
This sequence comes from Tachypleus tridentatus, assembly GCF_004210375.1. Classification (NCBI taxonomy): domain Eukaryota; kingdom Metazoa; phylum Arthropoda; class Merostomata; order Xiphosura; family Limulidae; genus Tachypleus; species Tachypleus tridentatus. The sequence goes on along the minus strand of NC_134834.1, from coordinate 87,208,801 downwards.
GAAGGCTGTTCCATTTTTATAGATCTGATCATTATATGACAATTCATAGGTTACAATTACGTTTTCGTTACTAGCGCAACACAACTTGTCCGTGAAACTAATTGAAGTTGTCAGGTAAAGTATTAAGTAACTTAGTTCATCTCGAACTTATAAAAATAGTTGAAATGCTTTAAAAACTTTTCTTTACTTAATCATTAATAACGCATTGCTGACCGGATTATTTTGACGTCTTTTATCTTTGCTGTTTGTAGCCAGGAAATTCAAAGGTTTTTAATAAGTTATTATAGTAAATAATATAGTAAATCTTATAAATCATTGAAATTAAATTGTGATTGTATTTATATATATATTTAAAGATCAAGAATTTACTAAACTGTGAATGTTTATTTTATCATGCTTCTTGGGAAAAGGTGATTCATCAAATTGTTGTCCTGGGTTTTAGTGGATAACGGATAACGTAATCAGGCCATCAATCTTATTTTCTCGAATGGATGCCAAAGTCGCTTGGAGGGGTGGCCTGTTTCACCCACTTACACCGCTTAACAGTAGTGTGTTGTCCTTCAGTTAGTCAGTAGACATAAAAATGACGTCACATATGGAACCTTAACATTGCAAAAACATTGAAATTTGTTCTGTCTTGACATCAGTAAAACGTGCGCATAGCATAAATTACGTGAAGAGCGCTTAAAAAGCAAAAAAAAAAAAATATTTGTTGATTTCAATGTTAGTTTTATTTGCTCTTGAAACAGAAGACTTTCAGAGAGTCTACTGAAGTATATCTAGTTTACTAATTAAATGAAAGAGTGACCATCGTTTTCACTGTTAAATAAATATACCGGTCACTGCCTCATGAAAGACCGATGATAAACAACTTTCTGTTAGTATATTTGTTGAGCAAACGTGTGTTTGGGCGTTATGCAGTTCCGTTTTAAGACAACTCAAACTGTTCAAAACCCGCTGTTCTATTACTATTAGGAAACTTAAATCGTCCACACCGACTGTCCCCCGTTGGAACAACAATAAGTCGTCGGATTTATAACGCTAAAATCAGGAATTCGATTCTCCTCTGTAGACTCAACAGATAGCCCGAAGTGACTTTGCTATAAGAAACATACCACATCGACTGCATTCTACTATCGTGACATAATCTTGCCAATTCGGTAATAAACGTTCAATAAGAAGCGTACTTTAAAATTTTACTGTATTTAGCTAACTAAACAAATAACGTATCTAAGTGAGGTGATACAAGTCAATTAATAGTTAAGTTATTAATAGTTTGTTTGTGTTATGTGATAAACATTGGGTGTTTATCATTCATTATAAACTATTTTCTATACTTGTCAAAGCAAACATTTTAGGATCTTCCTCGGTGTGTGACAAGTGTTACTAATGTGAACATGAATTAATTTTATCCAGGATATGTAAGAAGTGTCATTGCGTTATCTTATACTGATATGAAAGTGTGTGAATGTTATCCCATGTGTCTGAGATGAATGTCACTAATGTGAACATGCGTTTTTGATCAATATGTCCTAATCTCTTGGTCAATTATTAGTTGAATGGGTTTTATGTTTTTAGAACGTTTGAAAATTACAGTATCTACGCATATCTGTTGTACGCATTTTCTTCTAGAAATATTGTAATGGTTTTGGTTTAAAGCTAGATTTCAGGATATAATTATCAGAGCTGAAAAACGTACTCCATTAGTTTATTATGTTTAGGATCTAAATGGTGGATCAGTACATATTCATCACGGGGTATTATTTGCACTAAGTTCTGAATTACAGCCTTGACTAGTGGTTTTGCAAAATAACTGTTTGCCAACTATTTAGTCAGTGTAACTTGTAACTACAAACCACATTTCAAAACTGTAACAGAAACATCAAGTCTAAATTATGAGAGGCTGTTACTGAGATGCCCTGAATGTCACGTTTAGCAACAAATTTTCTACCACACTTAAAATAAAAGGTATAAACGTTACTGTCAAAAGGTTAATACAAAATTTAATCAGATAAAAACTTTAAATTTTCAAACGATTTTAAAAACTTTTTTTCTTTTTTGTTTCTTGCAGTTAAACAGAAAGCTACACCATGTGCTGTGCTCACCGCAGATATTTAAACCTGATTTTGAGCATTTTAAATTTTTATACTTGTTACTGAGTCACTGGGGAAAAGATATATATATATATATATAGATATTTACAAAAACTGAGATATTTGGCGCTTAAAATAAACAAAAGCTGAAACGGTTTGTTTCGAGGTAAATGATAAAACGTTTGACCGACAGAGCAATTTCAAAAGTTAATTTAATAAATTAGTGTTCTAAGAGTAAATTAATCTGTCTGAAACACTATAATTAAAAGTAGTTATGATGGAACACTGAAAAACGTTGTATGTGTGTTTGTCTGTATAACCTCTTTAATTCTCGTTCTTAAATGATTAATACAGTAACTGTTGAGTGTAAGAAAATAATAGAGGAATAACTAATACATATCATCATTAGAGTATAAATTATTATACCCAGAGGATGTTAGTAGAAAAATCTATATAAATAATTTGGCTTATGTTGAATTTCGTGCAAAGATACACGAGGCCTATCTGCGCTAGCCGTCACTATTTTAGCAGTGTAAGACAAGAGGGAAGGTAAGACAGTCATCATCGTCAAATCTTGGGTACCATTTTATTAACGGACAGTGGAATTGACTGACACATTATAACGCTCCCCTAGCTGAAAGAGCGAGTTTGTTTCGTGGGATGGGAATTCGAACCTGCGACCCTAAGATTGCACGTCGAGAGACATAACCACCTCTCCCTGTCAGGCCTTGTCTATCCCAAACTATTCTAGAACATTTCACGATCAAACGCTACAAATTCTACATCGTTAGACAGGCCTTTGTCCGAAGAGTCCGGATTGCATGCTGATTTTTTCCATGCAGAATCACCTTGCTTGTTTTTTACTAAGCCAAAGTTTTTAATGCAATGATCATGCTACACGGTGACACAATGTCGTTATTAACATGTAACGACTGGCTTCGATTTGAACTTTATTATTTTATTTGCAAAGCATTTAATCTAAACAACACTTAACCCGCGTGCACTTTTCTAAAAATAAACATTACCCTAAGTACAATTGCTTTTCCACAGTTGGACAGCGGTAAGTCTTCGGATTTACAACACTAAAATCAGGGGTTCGATTATCCTCGGTGGACACTGCATATAGCATAATGTGGCTTTGCTATGATAAAACACAACTGCTAAGGGATTTCTCGACTTACTTAGGTGTGAAATATGCAAGGTATGTGTGTGTTTTCTTATAGCAAAGCCACATCGGGCTATCTGCTGAGCCCACAGAGGGGAATCGAACCCCTGATTTTAGCGTTGTAAATCCGAAGACATACCGCTGTATTAGCGGGAGGCGAAATATGCAGGGGCAGTTCATTCAAAACCATAGATACATGCTAATCACTTTATGAACACAAAGTAAGACATTTCTGCAAATTCAGCTAAGTTTACCTTCATTACAGCTTTACATATACCTTACTTTGCAATAATGTAATCTCGATTCCTATCCTAGACTGCTATAAACACCTTTTAACCGTGTATTTTTTTTCTTTAGTACGGGTGTTATTCGTTTTTGTAACTTTATTTGTTCCAACTCGTAAAACTGTCATATACAAAACGCTCATGTCTGTCTCATATTCTGTACACTATTATAAATATTACATTTTCTTGTTTACTTTGCCTGCGTTTCTTTGACCGCTTAACTTTTTTCTAATAGACCAGGATTTATCAGTCTAATACATAATGCCTACAAGAAAACGTAGTTGAAATGTCATGCGCGAAAGAGATAGAATTTAAAAAAATCAACCGAAAAGAAGGTATGAAGACTTTTGCAGTAGTTTTTATACCTCGGCTAGTAAGAAAAAAATAAAAAAAATTAGCAGGAAACAGATCATATAGGTCATTGCTAAACTATAAAGAAAAATTAATTATTTCACTTTTTAATTTATTTTTTTCTAAATATCATAATATTTCTACTTTACGCTATCTTACATTACATGTCAGACTTCGTATGTATTGTTCTTTCTGTTTGATATGTCTTTCAGTAATCTAGCTTAACTGAAACCTTAAGAATTTCATAACAGTAAGTAACTTTATCACTCAACTTGTTGACCTCGGACCAGTGGGCCACGTGTGCAGTTGACCTTGGTTCCGTTTTAAATTTTATTTGTAGGTTTTCATGCTGCTACTGTAAGATGCAGGTGCAAATACATGTGGGCCTTTACGTTCATTACGTTGTTCTGTTCATAAAGTCACGTTGTTGTTTTCAAATTGTTCAATTCATTACTCTTCCAATCTCTGTCCTGTTCAAGTGATTTCTTATAAGTTTGTAACTTCTCTGACCAATTATTTTAGCTGAAACAAAAAATGGCTAGCATACTATCATAGAATTAATATTCGATGACCGAAGAAGGTCGAAACGTTGTTCGCTCTTCTATGTAAGATATTTTCTCAACCCAAACGAGCCGTTTTGCAATTATAAATTTCTCAACAAGTGGGTTTCTCGACATCACTGAGAATTAATATTTGTTTCTTAGTTTTTGCTTATCATAATTAACGTAAAAAAAACACAGAACAAAAAATAAAAATAAAACTCTTCGCTATAATATAGTTTATTTAAAAAAAGAAAACCTGTGTATCTAATAATTTCGTTAGAGCTAGTGAGTTTTTTACATGAAATATTTTGTTAGATGTGTTGTACGGTATCACTAACACAACTGAGAACGTTTTCTGATATAAGAGTGTTCAAATGATTGTAAGAAAAAGAACGTAAACATCTTTATTTATCTCTTGATATATAGCATCAGTTTACAAGGCGTTAATTATTATTACGAGAGGAGAAAGAAGCTGAAACAAAGGGAAGTATTTTCACACTCCATTAAAAACTGCAAAAAAAGTTCAGTTAATGTTACAAATAATGGATCACAGAGTATTAACACAGAGAGTGCACACTCCTTGAGATCATATCTAAGCATTAAATTATCTTATTCTATATTGAAATCAGGAACGTTAATAACTTGATTCCTCAAGAGGCCGAAAATAGTTCGAGCCTATTTTGATCCAAATTATTCCTTGATTGGCCCGGCATGACCAGGTGGATAGGGCTCTCGACTCGTAATCTGAGGGTCGTGGGTTCGACCATCACACCAAACATGTTCGTCCCTACAGCCATGCATTCATTATAATGTGACGATCAATTCCATTATTTATTAGTAAAAGAGTAACCCAAGAGTTGGCGGTGGGTGGAGATGACTAGCTGCCTTCCATTCAGTCTTACTCTTAAATTAGGGATGGCTAGCGCAGATAGCCTTCGTGTAGCTTTGCGCAAAATTCAAAATACAGAGAAGCAAACTGGTATATAGCCAGCTCATATACTACATGATTTAACGTTAATTCAAACAAGTTTTCAATACCTATAGTGCAGAACATGTGAGTGCTATACAGGCGGATACCGACAAGCTGTAGACAAAATTCAAAAACACTCATTATTCCCTGATTATGCAGAAAATTATCATACTTGTCTTAACAATTTATGTATTATAACAGTTCTAATGTACGCAGTAAGTAAGTACTAGACCTAAAAAGGTAGCCATGAGTATTGTGAAATGCATAATTCTAACTTGCACCCCCCCCAAAAAAAAAGAAAATCATGATACCATAATATAAAGTCAATGCTTCCAGTGAATATTATTTTGTCAAAAAAAAGTTTGTTTTTTATCAAATTAAATAAGAAATATAATTGTCACTTGAAAAATGTTCTACTTTTCTAGGAGTGTAAAAAAGATAGATTTCATTAACGTTATGTTTCAAAACGGTTTATATTACAAGTTTACTTGGCGTATTTATACATATATAAGAATTTCAATGAACTGGTCTTTTACAAAACTGCATAATACATGGAAAATGTTTGGAGAATAATATTAAGTTGAAGTTGTTGTTTTTTATTATAATTATTCATATCATGTTTAAAGATCGCATATTTTTTCATATAATTTATCATCATTAGAACTCACTGACAATCGTTTGTACAATCAGCAAAACCTCCTAGGGTTATTTTGTGTATAAAGATTAAAGATTCTCAGTGTAGTGATTCGCCCTAGTTACACTTATTGTTTTATTCCATAAAGCTACAAGAATTTCCATTCCGTCGTGTGGACTAATTAATCCTAACATGTATGGACTTGATCCTTGTCCTTGCCGTAACCATTTGGTCATTTCCTCGGGCCTGTCCGAAGTATGCGCGTTGATGGGCAGTCTAGTCAAGTTCAGTGTCTCGGCTACTAGACCTGTTACGAATATATCATCAATCCAGAAGAATGGGGCATATATACTTGCTGCGAGAATATCTTTAACAATGTCCAAAGAAGCGAAGTACCCCATTCCAGAACAGTACTCTGGATACATATCAAAACTGAATTCACTTCGAGTGACACCCCACTTTCCTTTCCTGTGAGTTAGAGTACCAGAGGACATGACAGAACAAGCTAATATATTGAAGGGCTTCAAACCGAAAGTAGAAGACAGGAAGTTTAAGACCTGGAAGCTATCAACATATACATCATCATCTACTTTGAATATCATTATGGCGCTCGGACAGAACTCCATGACCCATTTGTAGCCCATCATGTGTTTGTAAGACAAATTTCTGTACGAATCCACGAAGGAACCCTGAATGATGTCACAGTACTGTTTCATTTCTTGGTAAATTCTCGATTGTAGTCTTCTGTTAGTTTGGCCGAGAAGAAAAGCAACATTAAACGTGAAATTTCGAAAGTGACGGACCGAACCCCACGTGCGTCGAATTATCTTCCGATGTACAAAATGATTAGGAGCTGAATGGACTAGTGCGAGAACAAGTGGATTTTTACTCTCACACGCGTTAAGTTTACTATTGTGGAACCTGAAATCCTTGAGATGAAGAAGTTCGCTTGGGCCGGGAAGTGACAAGACTCCTCGAGGAAAGTGGACACTGCTTTGATATTTCTTAATCTCTATGGTGTAATCCATTGTATTTGCAAGGTTCTGGAACTCTTGTATTTTAATCGTTCTGGTGTAGATAAACAGAAGCCATCCCATAGTCGATAACCATAAGAATATGTATGACGTCTTCACCCATCTACCTCTCAAATTCATCAAAATGTTCTTGAGATCCTGTATCATTGACTCTGGAACAAAATCAACTCAGTGTTAATAGTTAAATTTCAGCAGAAATAAATCTAAAACAATTATAAACACTTTGCAATTAATGAGTGTTTTGCGTTATTTTGAAATGGCAATTTTAATTAACGTGTGAAATAATTCATTAAGACATGTTATAGTATCCGTTTGTAGTTTTACTCAACAAAAGTGTCTTAACACAGATTAAACACATTTGTTTCCTTGTTTAAATGTTACAATACTTACTTCACTTCAAAGCTTTGAAAAGCAACTCAGTTAAATGCTTTTAAAGTAAACATTTGTCACATTGTTGTTTCTTTGTAGGTAAGTAGGCTCAATAGATATTTTCTGAATGTTGCTTACAAAAAACGAATTATGAAGTTTTATTAGTCCTCAAAACACAAGCAAAAATATTTTTAGATTTTTGTTTATGTTTTGCATTTTACAGTACGTGTGTGTTTTTCTTATATCAAAGCCACATCGGGCTATCTGCTGAGCCTACCGAAGGGAATCGAAACCCTCATTTTAGGGTTGTAAATCCGTAGACATACAGTTGTACTACATATCGCGTGAGCATTTTTTTTTACAATATAAATTATTATCCTGAAGGTGAAACAATTTTCCGTGAAGTAATTTCTGAAAGAGGTATTTAGAGCTAAGAAATAAAATATAGAATGTTGATGTGAAGTGACGAGTGTATCATCAATTACAGTGTAAAACAAAATTTAAAACACTAAAATTGTGATTAAGACTCAATTTGCCACTCGCAAGTTTTAATCCCATCACTTGTTTTTATTTTTGAATTTCGCACAAAGCTACTCGAGGGCTATCTGCGCTAGCCGTCCCTAATTTAGCAGTGTAAGACTAGAGGGAAGGCAGCTAGTTATCACCACCCACCGTCAACTCTTGGGCTACTATTTTACCAATGAATAGTGGGATTGATCGTCACATTATAACGCCCCACGGCAGAAGGGTGAGCATGTTTGGCGCGACCGAGATGCGAACCCGCGACCCTCAGATTACGATTCGCACGCCTTAACACGCTTGGCCATGCCGGGCCATAATTCCATCACCAAACATACTCTCTTCTCAGTGGTTTTTTACGGTAAATTCTAATTTTTGTTGATAAAATAGTAGCCCAAAACTTGGCGGTATTTAGTATTAACAAACTCTCTTCCCTCTAGTCTCACTCTTTTAAATTAGGGATTCGAGTAGCTTTACGCAGAATTTAACAAACAAACACATTAAAATTGTGTTTTGAAATATTAACAATATATCATAATGCAAAGTAAAACGGCCCGCCATACTAGGTGGTTAAGGCACTCGACTCGTAATCTGAGGGTCGCGGGTTCGAATCCCCGTCACACCAAACATGTTCGTCCTTTCAGCCATGCAGACATTATAAAGTGACGATCAATTCCATTATTTATTAGTAAAAGAGTAGCCCAAGAGTTGACGGCGGGTGGTGATGACTAGCTGTCTTCCCTCTAGTCTTACATTGCTAAATTAGGGACGGCTAGCGCAGATACCCCTCGTTTAGCTTTGCGCAAAACTCTAAACAAACAAACAAAGTAAAACACTGTAGCAACAATTAATAGAGATAGGAGAAATAAAATTCACTAAATGTATATATTTACAAAATATGTGAATCCAAGAAAAATGGAACTTAGTGTTAAATGTTTGTATTTTTTAAAGCTTGGTTTAGTACCTTTATTGAGGTAAATTTATCTGTCTAAACCTTTTTAAATATAGTAATAACGTCTTAATATAACACGTGAATTTTATTAGCATACTTTAAGCATTAAAATTAAGCCACTTTTTATAAGTTACTTTATAAGCCAGTTTATCATGTTTATAGAATAACTCTTTTTGGTAAAATGTGATATAAGTACACGCTGGGGATCTATCTTTTTATAGTTTTTTTGGTTTTCTTTTTTCTTCTAATTCTACACATTAGGACGAGTTTGTGAATGAAAAATGAGAAGTTTTTTTGTTTTTTTTTACAACAAACACTAAAATTAATATTGGTGCTTTTTGTTGAATTTTGGAAAAAGCTACTCTAGGGCTATCTGCACTAGCCTCACCTCATTTTGAAACGACAGACTAGAAGAAAGACAAGTAGTCACCACCACCTACCAGCAAATTTGTGGTTACGTTTTACCAACGAATAGTGGGATTGATCGTCGTACTGTAATATCCCTACAGCCGAAAGGGTGATAATGTTTGGTGGTCGGGACCAAATTCGAACTTGCGACCCATAGAATGCAGTTTGAGTGGGTATTAGTTTGAATTAACAGTTTTTCCATACACTAAAAATGTCATTTTAAATACGACGCACACAAAATAAATATTGTATTAATTCTGAAAACCACATCACATAAAACAGTATATCAATCTGTTCGTGTATCGGAAAAGTCTATCTTAGTGAAATTGGTATGTGTGCAAAGTAACACAATGTTCTCTCGAAATTTCATGACTTGAAAATACGTTTTACTAGATAATTAAACATTATATTGATTTTAAATACTTCGGAGTCATTTTACATGACGAAATACACATTTTTAATGAAGAGTGTAAGAAAATAGCAAACTCTTTTAAAATGGTTTTAACACATATTTAACACTGTGGACAAAAAGAAAATATCTAGAACAGTGTACTTGAATGACTTAATTGGGACTATGGCCCACTGTTATAAGCTGGCAGAAGCAAATTTGTTGACTAAAGATGATAAACTAGAGTCAGCAGCAAATTATTTGACTGTAGATATGAAAAAGAAAAATTGTGGATTATAATAAAATTATGTGAAGCTCTTCTACACGATAAACCTCCTCAAATCCCTTAGTGACACAGCGGTACGTCTGTGGATTTACAAAGCTAGAAACCGGGTTTTGATACCCGTGGTGATAAGAGCACGGATAGCCCTTTATGTAGCTTTGTGTTTAATTACATATCTATGCGAAAATTTTCAATTTAAATATCCCTACTGATTATACACAGTTCTGTAAACAACCGTAAGATAGGTTCAGTTTGGTTTGAAATTCGCGCAAATCTGTCCTAGACGTCCCTAATTTAGCAGTGTAAGATAGCTAGTCATCACCGTCCACCGCCAACTCTTGGACTACTCTTTTACCAACGAATAGTGGGATTGACCGTTACATTATAATGCTCCCACGGCTGAAAGGGTGAGCATGTTTTGTGTGACAGAGATTCAAACCCGCGACCTTCGGATTACCAGTCGAGTGCCTTAACCACCTGGCCATGCCAAGTCCCTTAACTTAGGCTGAACTTTTAGTTTTTGGAGTTTGCTTTCATCAACTTTTTTTTTTTTTAACTTATTATCACAAAGGTGTGACTTACTCGTATTGATTACCTGTTTTCTATCTGTTAACATGTCTTAACGCAACCAGAAATAGATATTACTGTCAGCAGAGAAGGTCGGGCCTGCTTGAACGAACGATTATAAATTGTCGACCAATAACGGAACGGAAGCGCAAAACAAAACTGGTTTCATGCTGTAGATGTGGTGCGAAGTGTGACTAAGGCCGACTAGTCATCAACGAGTTGACAGGACCAAACATTAGTACTGAATTAATTAAATGTTTCTAGTGCGACTTCAGTTGTTTACATAACACTGTAAAAGTGACGTAATTGTATGCATTACAGTACCACAACATTGTGAATCTGGTTACAGACTCAAACAGATCCTGAATGCATGAAAAAAAGAAAGAAACGAAATTAAAGTGCTTTGTGAAATGTGCATACCTCGTTGGTACCAGGAATACAAGTAAAGACTCCTGTTTATAACCAATCATGTTATGTTATTAGAATGTGAAATCAGCATGTTTTGTGTCTGCATTATTAGAAACAACAAATATTAAGACTTGATTTAAAGGAACGAAATTTTTTTTTTGGGAAAGTGTTATGTTTATTTCATAGACAGACATTCCATATTATATCTTCATATGAATATATCTCTCAAATAGACAGGAACAGTTCTTTAAATGATTCAAAATGCTTGGAGATTCTATAATTAAATGAATTGAAAATATCGATTGATTGTAAAATTATATCATGATAAAAATGTGTATTAATAAACACGTAACTCATTCATTTATATGTGATAAAACTAAAACTTTCCATCCAGCGGTTAATCCCAGTATTCGTTCATAAAAGAGTAGCCCAAGGGTGGGCGGACGGGTGGGGTGATTAACTGGCTTTCCTCTTGTCTTTTCCGGCATGACCACGTCAATACACCCGCCTGTATATCAAGTTGGGTCTCGCTGGTGTGTAAGAGAGTACAAATATAAAGTTTCAAACATGGCGCCGCCGGAATCTAGATAAGGAACACAATTGTCGATGCCAGATTCAGTTTCAGCGACACTGGAAAGCCACTTTTAAAACACATCATCTTTGGACATCATCTGAAGGCGTTTTAAGCCCCTTGTAAGTACTACATATTAACATATTAACAGTCTTTTATATCCATCAAATAATAATACAAATATCTTCCATAAGATTTCATCTCTCTTGAGGGATTTTGAGTAGGAAATTAGCAAACGTAAAACGAATATGACTTAATATTATCAGGATCAGATTAATAATTTTGGAGTCGCCGAACGAATTTTATATGGGGGTCCTGAATTTCACAAATACTAGCCGTCCCTAATTTAGCAGTTTAAGACTAGAGGGAAGGCAGCAAGTCATCACCACCCACCGCCAACTCTTGGACTACTCTTTTACCAATGAACAGTGGGATTGAAGGTCACATTATAACGTCCCTACGGCTGAAAGAGCGAGCATGTTTGATGCGAACGGGATTCGAACCCGCGACCCTCAGATTACGAGAGTCGAACGCTTTAACCCACCTGGCCATGCCGAGTCCTACAAATAATAATTTTAATATTTATAACAAATATAATTCAACGATTTTTTTTTCAAATAGCCGAGCACATTCGTGTAAAAGAGCAAGCTGTAAGAACATAGAAAATAATGTTATATAAAATGACTAAAATCACTCTTTACATAATAACATAGTTACAAACGTTTGTTCGTCAATGAGATATCCAGTTTTTGATTATTTCTTGTTTTTCTCCAAATGGAAGGACTCTTACGATACAAAGGGGTGAATTGTCCAACTTTGATTATAATAGATCATCGTTAGTATATCGAATTTGTATAAACTTAAATTTCTAACATCAATTCATCTTCTTTGTGATCATTGCAATGACAACTATAATTATTTGCAAACACTGAAACCTTCTCATGTTTTAAATTAAATATACCATTAATTTCGCTGTTTACACTTTTATCATAAGATCTAATACTGTATATGTAAAACTTAATTTTCCAGTTAAATTGAAAAGAGAAATAATATTAAATGATTGGCTAGTTTTGTTTATCACAAAAATTAGAACATGGACGTTTAAATTCTTGAAAAACCTTTTTCACAATTTAGTTAGCATTATTTTATTCGTAATGTATATAAATTCATAAAATTGTATATTCGTAGCTGCTTTTAAAGTTTTATTTTTTTGTAATTGTGGCAACATTCCTCAGGAATGTCTCGGGGTTATAGAAATTACCGATTCAATCATCAACTTCTACTCATAATCCGACGGTGGCGGGTTCAAATCCCGGTCGCACCGAACATGCTCGCCCTTTCAGCCGTGTGGGTGTTATAATGTGACGGTCAATTCCACCATTCGTTGGTAAAATAGTAGCCCAAGAGTTGACGATGGATGGTGATGACTAAGTACCTTCTCTCTAGTCTTACACTGCTAAATTAGGGATGGCTAGCGCAGATAGCCCTCGTGTAGCTTTGCGCGAAATTCAAAACAATCTTTTATAAACATTCTTTTTTTACTAAAAGTTAGGCTGTATTTTTTTTTAAGTTCATTTTGAAAACCTTTCATTGAGTCAGAGTTGTAACACTTTTCTCAACTTGCTCTGCTCGTGGCCTTCCATGTGGACTCTCGGGAATTAAAGTACTGAAGCGAAAATCCGCCACCTGTCTTACTCTTCTTGACGTTTTACAGTTATTATTATTACATTTTTTTACTGTGTTCAGCTCCATAACGTTTCACTTTTGCCCACTGGTGACAGCGACGCGTATTAAATTTTTAAATTTTCAATGCCGAGCGCGGGGTGGTGGTTAGCGTGATTGCACTACTAAACCCGAAGGTTTTCAATTTATGTCCTGTTTAAAAAAATGACGCGCTCTTTCTGGAGTCGTGGACACACTAAAACACTGACACACAAATGCCACTAGTCGATCAGATAAGAGCAGCACAAGAGTTGGTGGGCGATGCAGTCTAGCTGCCTTCCTTCTCGTCTTTAAGTTCAAAATATAGACAGCTGTGTGTTGATAACTCTATGTGCAAAAATTTCAAAAACAAAAACTAATGTGCATCTTATAATGAGTAATTCAATCAAGTGATACGACATTCGTTTCAAATATTAATTAACGTGATTAGGAATATATGTTTATATATGCACATACAACAAGTCTTTGTTGTTAGTGTGATTTTTGTCCTTCGAAGTCTATTGTTTAGTTTTTATTATCTATATAAAAATACAGTTGACAAAACTCTTATTCTCCGTATCATAATAATAATCACGCAATGTGAAGGAAATAATGCAGTGTATTAAACCTAAAGCAGTTTTTAATATACGTTTTTCACGACTATTGAACGTATGTATTACCAAGGCCTATATTTTACCAAAATGAACAAGTTTAAACACTGTTTTATGATGGAACTTCTTGAAAGATAGAAATCTAAGCCTGTACATTAACCATAGTTTAACATGCACCCATACGTATCACTAATTTTCATTTCCGTTCTTTAAATTTCGTGTGATCAAGTTTTTAACTGCTAAAAATTCGTATATTAAAGAATTAACACGCATTGTATTTTCAACTCTTTAACTGCGGTTGTTTTCCATAAACTAATTAGGACGTAAGTATGCGGCTCGGCGTGGCTAGGCGGGTAAAGACATTCGACTCGTAATCTGAGGGTTGGCGGTTCGAATCCCCGTCGCGCCAAGCATAGTGGCCTTTTCAGCCGTGGGGTTATTATAATGTAACGGTCAATCCCACTATTCGTTGGTAAAAGAGTAGTCCAAGAGTGGGCGGTGGATGGTGATGACTAGCTGCGTTCCCTCTAGTGTTTCACTGATAAATGAGGGACGGCAGCGCAAATAGCCCTTGTGTGGCTTTGCGCGAAATAAAAAAAAACAAACAATTACGCAATTATATAAGACTTTGGTATCTGTACTTGAGTTAGGAATAATTTAGATGATACAAATTCATTTTAAAATATATTATATATGCCTTTTACATTATCATATTTACCTTTAGGGTTGTGAAAAATTAAGATACAGTTATAACCACTTTCAAACTTAATCAGTGAAATATTTCTTAAGGAAGGAAATAATTATATTTAAACTTGAACTAATCTGCTGAGTTAGATCAAGTTATAGAAACTAGTTTATAGCAGCCTTGTTATTTAACTTGGTTTGCAAAATGAAACTAATGCCAAAATATCTAAGTCGCAAACAAAATGCTTCTATTCATTAGGTCCTAAGTAAAAGTATGAAACGTGAGTTGTTGGTTTTTTTTTTTACCAACAATTTGGTAATATTGTTAAACAACTATTGTTTAAGGTATATGAAATGCACGATTATTAGTTATGTGGAAAGTACTAAAGTTGAAAATAACTTTATATAATAGAAATTTCATATCTGTTTCTTTTTTAAAACTTTCACAAAATTAGGCCTTGGTTATGTTATATGCACTGTTCTTATTTTGTTTCTTGGGCAAAAGCAACTAAATTTGTTGTCAAGTTTTTATGTTTGATTGATCTTGTTGTTTTTTTTAGGTATTTTATACATATAATTAGACTTACCTCCAATTTCGAAAATACGTAGACAACTTAGAATCCAAATGCACCGAAGGAAGGCCTAAGATAAACAATATAGATATACGAAAGCTACGAAAGGAACTGAACAATTATTGTATTAGCTTTTTCGTAGTTATAAACACACATAACCGAGTTCACATATCAACAGATGAGAGAATTAATTGACGGGCTGATTTGTCGAATCAGCCACCACGATTTTAGTAAACCCACGTGATTGGTTGGTACCACCCAAACTACGCAGAAAGATGAAAGCAGAGTTAACATTCCGTGTCAAGGCTTTAGACATTCATAAATGACAAATAATCCAGACAAGCAGTTTTTAAATGTGATAGACACTGGTATACGATACAAAGCCAAGCTAAAAATAATTCAAGTAGTGTAATATTGAAGAGCCAAGTAAGAACAAAGTGCAAGAAATGGTCGTAAATGTTCGATACTCGAGAAAAGATTACTGTGATAAAGTAATGTTTTTTGCAACAGTGAACTGAAACAAAATTCTTTCGCTCAACAAATTCGTACGTCGAAAGTATTTTGTTATAGTTATGAGTAAGTTCTATATGTTATGGTTATGTGTAAGTTCATACGTTATAGCTAAGTAAGTATAAGTTCAATATATTATGGTTGTGTAAGTTCAGCTAGTGGTGGTTATGTGCCTACAATATTCTGCAGTAATTAAGGACAATTTTAGTAATATTTAAATAACAAAATAAGTTACAGTCGTAATGCCATTATATTACATAAGTAATAGGGTTATCGTATTGTTTTGTTTGTTTTTGAATTTTGCGCAAAGCAACTCAAGGGTTATCTGCGCTAGCCGTCTCTAATTTAGCAGTGTAAGACTAGAGGAAAGGCAGCTAGTCTTCACCACCCACCGCCAACTCTTGGGCTATTTTTTAACCAACGAATAGTGAGATTGACCGTATCGTTATAACGTCCCCACGGCTGAAAGGGCGAGCATGTTTGGTGCGACGGAGATTAGAACCCGCGACTCTCGGATTACAACACGAACGCCTTAACCCACCTGGCCATGCCAGGCCGTAGGGTTCTGGTATAGTGACTCTGTGAAAACGATATTGGAGTAGTGGTGGTCGCATATATACAAATATGTTGTAGTGACGTGAGCGTAAACGATGTCATGGTAAGTACTTCCGGGTGTCACCAGAATTCTCGGAAAGTATTCGCACACCAGTATTAAAAAACAAGTTTATTGAAACCATAAAACGAGCTTTCTGAAAGTTTGACTTCGAGGTTGGGTGAAATTGTAATTCAAGTTGAACACGTAAGAGTTGTATCTGACGATGATAAATAGAAACTTCGTTAACTGGCTAGGCTAGAGTATGTGTGGGAGGCATAACCTGTGTTCTCCGTATGTTTATAACATTGAAGAAATGAAACAGAAACCCTATAACCTGAGCGCTTTTGAAAGGTGGACCTTGCTCAATATAAGTTAACATTACATTTATACACAACCAAGTGACTTTGATTAAATTTGTAGAACGTTACAAAGGTAAAAGTACTTTTGTTTTGTTTGAATTTCTCGCAAAGCTACACGAGGTCTATCTGCTCTAGCCGTCCCTAATTTAGCAGTGTAAGACTAGAGGGAAGGCAGCTAGTCATTTCCATCCCCCGCCAACTCTTGGGTTACTCTTTTACCAATGAATAGTGGGATTGACCGTCACGTTATAATGCCCGCACGGCTAAAAGGGCGAGCATGTTTGGTGCGACGGGGATTCGAACTCGCGACCCTCAGATTACGAGTCGAGTGCCTGAACCCACCTGGCCATGCCGGGCCGGGTAAAAGTACTAATCAAATTGATTATTAAATCATTATTAAAGCACAACATTTCTAATTAGTATGTATTTCAACTGCAAGTTCCAATTTAATAAACTAAATTACGAAAATAAAATTATCAGAAGTATGTATGTCATACATTCTAGGCAGAAGATAAAAGTTCCATTTTCTAAAGATGTCGTAAGCAATTACATAAGAGATTTTGGAACTGCTCTCACGAAAACTTATGGTAAATTATTATTGGTGTCGAACTTGCATTCAGAGTTTAAAATCGCGTGATTTCCGCTCCTGAGGAGAAATACTTAATCAAAACCATCCAAAGATATAAACTAGGTCAAACGTTACAAGCATTAAAACAGAAGATCAAATATTAAAAGTAAAGTTGTGTAACAGGAGAGTGGGAAATATATACGCCCACGTATAAATTAAGCCAATCACCTAAACGTTTGGTATTCCTGTTCGTCAAGGTTTCTGTGTTTATTTGTCTTGCTTTCCCTCACCTGCAAAAACAAGGCGTCATATCATAAGATTTACTGAAGTCTCAGGACAGATTAATCTCGTCTCCAGTGCACTACTTATTAAACTAACAATATCAGGATCCTTGAAGAGATAAAGACATAAGTCAACCATAAGAATACCTTTTAATATGGATAATATTGAAGAACACTATTTAACAGTTTTATAAATTTAAATAATTTATTATTTATGTTTCATAGCCCAATGTCTTTATAAACTATGTTTAATTTGAATTTCGCGCAAAGCTACACGAGGGCTATCTGCGCTAGCCGTCCCTAATCTAGCAGTGTAAGACTAGAGGGAAGGCAGCTAGTCATCACCATCCACCGCCAAATGTTGGATTACTCTTTTACCAATGAATAGTGGGATTCTTGACCGTCATCTTATAACGTCCCCAGAGCAGAAAGGGTGAGCATGTTCAGTGCGACGGGTATTCGAAAGCGCGACCTTCGGATTACGAGTCGAGTGCCTTAACCACCTGGTCATGCCGGGTATATATACTAGGAAGGAATACTCGTGATTTATGTGCGAAACGTTATTTTGAGTGTAGTTTTTTGTATATTAATGCACAAGGTTTATAAAATGTAAAGGAAGTGCTATGTAATTAAGGTAATTAAAACAGTTAAGTGACTTGCCTTGGCTACTCAAATAAGAGGTTAAGGTACGAAGAGTTATGAATTGGGCGTGATACTCACCAAACAAATGCGGTAAGTAAGACAATTTGATCTGAATGGTCTGATAAAGAACGACAAGTGGATCGACTTATCTACTACCAGACACCAGATCTAGTGATGTTTCAAAACCTGCGTGATGGTATCGGTGTTGTAAGTGTTTTAAGCAAATTTACACAGAGCACTTTAATAAACAAAATTTGCTGTCTGCGATTACAAATCCATTCCCCAGATACATTTCCTTTGCAATACATGATACTATCTATACCTACCTCCCCTTTGCATCTTTACTTCCATAATCACAGTTTAATGAAATTTAGAAAGTTTCCCACGCACGCATACCCACGTGCACTCACGTTACTCTTACAATTGAATAGAAACTTATTTTCTTATTTTGTAAACTATTACTTCAATATTTTAATAAAGATGTTAACTAGAGGGCGTACGAAGTTAAAAGATGGTAAATCCGACTGAGATCGAGATGGGCATAAAGGTTATAAATATGAACAAGCAGTTAACTGTAAGTCAGTAATTTTTAGTTGGTAGAATGGCAGCCTCTAAGTGAACTACTTGGATCAGTGTTTATTCTCGTATATGTTTACTTACTTGAAAGATACCCCGTTGAAACTATTTTTACATATTATAATTTATCTCGGATGTGTCTCAGATTTATTATGTTACGTAGTTTACATATTATTAAGTAGTCGGAAATTTTAATTTTAATTTAAAATTTAATATGTATCAAAGTTATGACATTTACCAACAAGATTGATACACACAATTTTCTTTCTTAACACAAATATATTTTACTATACAAACGACAAAACAATTTATAATAGCAGTTACTACAAATAGTTATTTATATAAAAAATATTTACAAAAAAATCAGTCTTCTATCTGGTCTGGAACTTAGTATTGTATCAACGGTCCGGGTCCACGAAGCACAAATTAGTTTCATGTTGCTCGCTAGTGGCACAGCAGCATGTCTGCGTACTCACACCCCTAGTGACTGGTTTTCAATACCCGTGGTGGACAGAACACAGATAACCCTTTGTGTAGCTTTGTGCTTAATTCCAAACAAACAAAAATTTCATGTTCATAGACAGGTATACTCCTTTTGACGAAAATGCTATCTAGCTCTATTCTTATTTGGTCTAACGCGGTTTACAAGCTTACTTTTCACAGAGGAAGAAAAATATGTAATATCCTCATAGAAATACCAACGTCTGAAAACGATTGTAGCTTCCGAGGATTATAGTATAGTGACTTTGACTAATCAGCAATATATTCTATTACTCTCTCGGCTAACTTTGATACCAATAGTGCGAGATTCTCGAACATTCAACAATGTTCGAAGCCACGCTAGTGGTTTTGTAAACTGTATATATTGTTGATCCTTGCTCGAGAATCTTCTACAAATGTAGAGAACAGGCGGGACTTGTGCAATGCACATCCAACCATATACGTCACGTGTATCAAACTGAAACAAACCTGGGTATTAGAATAAATATATAACAGTAAAGCTGTTACACTATACAAGTAATTTTATATATACATTAGTCGTAGTAATATTGGGTGTAAATTCCTGTTGAACGTGAAAACGTTATTTGTCACTTTATTTACTTAGGCCTGTCAGTACAATTGTTTACAAGTGACAGTACCAGCAGCTTGAGGAAGAAATGGTATGATTTGTTATTATTACATGGACTAGACTTGACATTATTTTCACCAGATAATTTAAAAGAACCATATCAACGAAAGAATAACATTACAACATTGGTGTCAGAAGTTGGATTGTTTTAATGAAAACAAGATATAGCTTGACTCATTTTCAATACATTACGTTAACCAGATCCGGAAGTGATATTGAAGCTTGCTGGAGATAATGAAACAATTAAAAGAACAAGAAGAAAGAGAGAAGATTTGAAGATAATCAAGAAGAAAAGAATAGATGATTAGAATAACAAAACGTAAAGTCGAAAGAATTAAGAACTAAAATATATTTAATTGACAACAAGACCCACGAAGCTCTTAGGCCCATATAGAATGATTACAACAAGTTTGAAAAATGCAGAAAAACATCAAAGAAATATAGAGAGGTTGTAAAGAAAAATTTTACGTACAGTAATGCTGTATTTAAAAAAACTGACGAAGTAAAAAAAAAGAACACTAGTCACAAAATAAAAGATCTGAAAAAGAATTATCAAATGTAAAGCTTAAATTTAGCGCCGGAATCTAGATAAGGAACACAATTGTCGATGCCAGATTCAGTTTCAGCGACACTGGAAAGCCACTTTTAAAACACATCATCTTTGGACATCATCTGAAGGCGTTTTAAGCCCCTTGTAAGTACTACATATTAACATATTAACAGTCTTTTATATCCATCAAATAATAATACAAATATCTTCCATAAGATTTCATCTCTCTTGAGGGATTTTGAGTAGGAAATTAGCAAACGTAAAACGAATATGACTTAATATTATCAGGATCAGATTAATAATTTTGGAGTCGCCGAACGAATTTTATATGGGGGTCCTGAATTTCACAAATACTAGCCGTCCCTAATTTAGCAGTTTAAGACTAGAGGGAAGGCAGCAAGTCATCACCACCCACCGCCAACTCTTGGACTACTCTTTTACCAATGAACAGTGGGATTGAAGGTCACATTATAACGTCCCTACGGCTGAAAGAGCGAGCATGTTTGATGCGAACGGGATTCGAACCCGCGACCCTCAGATTACGAGTCGAACGCTTTAACCCACCTGGCCATGCCGAGTCCTACAAATAATAATTTTAATATTTATAACAAATATAATTCAACGATTTTTTTCAAATAGCCGAGCACATTCGTGTAAAAGAGCAAGCTGTAAGAACATAGAAAATAATGTTATATAAAATGACTAAAATCACTCTTTACATAATAACATAGTTACAAACGTTTGTTCGTCAATGAGATATCCAGTTTTTGATTATTTCTTGTTTTTCTCCAAATGGAAGGACTCTTACGATACAAAGGGGTGAATTGTCCAACTTTGATTATAATAGATCATCGTTAGTATATCGAATTTGTATAAACTTAAATTTCTAACATCAATTCATCTTCTTTGTGATCATTGCAATGACAACTATAATTATTTGCAAACACTGAAACCTTCTCATGTTTTAAATTAAATATACCATTAATTTCGCTGTTTACACTTTTATCATAAGATCTAATACTGTATATGTAAAACTTAATTTTCCAGTTAAATTGAAAAGAGAAATAATATTAAATGATTGGCTAGTTTTGTTTATCACAAAAATTAGAACATGGACGTTTAAATTCTTGAAAAACCTTTTTCACAATTTAGTTAGCATTATTTTATTCGTAATGTATATAAATTCATAAAATTGTATATTCGTAGCTGCTTTTAAAGTTTTATTTTTTTGTAATTGTGGCAACATTCCTCAGGAATGTCTCGGGGTTATAGAAATTACCGATTCAATCATCAACTTCTACTCATAATCCGACGGTGGCGGGTTCAAATCCCGGTCGCACCGAACATGCTCGCCCTTTCAGCCGTGTGGGTGTTATAATGTGACGGTCAATTCCACCATTCGTTGGTAAAATAGTAGCCCAAGAGTTGACGATGGATGGTGATGACTAAGTACCTCTCTCTAGTCTTACACTGCTAAATTAGGGATGGCTAGCGCAGATAGCCCTCGTGTAGCTTTGCGCGAAATTCAAAACAATCTTTTATAAACATTCTTTTTTTACTAAAAGTTAGGCTGTATTTTTTTTTAAGTTCATTTTGAAAACCTTTCATTGAGTCAGAGTTGTAACACTTTTCTCAACTTGCTCTGCTCGTGGCCTTCCATGTGGACTCTCGGGAATTAAAGTACTGAAGCGAAAATCCGCCACCTGTCTTACTCTTCTTGACGTTTTACAGTTATTATTATTACATTTTTTTACTGTGTTCAGCTCCATAACGTTTCACTTTTGCCCACTGGTGACAGCGACGCGTATTAACTTTTAAATTTTCAATGCCGAGCGCGGGTGGTGGTTAGCGTGATTGCACTACTAAACCCGAAGGTTTTCAATTTATGTCCTGTTTAAAAAAAATGACGCGCTCTTTCTGGAGTCGTGGACACACTAAAACACTGACACACAAATGCCACTAGTCGATCAGATAAGAGCAGCACAAGAGTTGGTGGGCGATGCAGTCTAGCTGCCTTCCTTCTCGTCTTTAAGTTCAAAATATAGACAGCTGTGTGTTGATAACTCTATGTGCAAAAATTTCAAAAACAAAAACTAATGTGCATCTTATAATGAGTAATTCAATCAAGTGATACGACATTCGTTTCAAATATTAATTAACGTGATTAGGAATATATGTTTATATATGCACATACAACAAGTCTTTGTTGTTAGTGTGATTTTTGTCCTTCGAAGTCTATTGTTTAGTTTTTATTATCTATATAAAAATACAGTTGACAAAACTCTTATTCTCCGTATCATAATAATAATCACGCAATGTGAAGGAAATAATGCAGTGTATTAAACCTAAAGCAGTTTTTAATATACGTTTTTCACGACTATTGAACGTATGTATTACCAAGGCCTATATTTTACCAAAATGAACAAGTTTAAACACTGTTTTATGATGGAACTTCTTGAAAGATAGAAATCTAAGCCTGTACATTAACCATAGTTTAACATGCACCCATACGTATCACTAATTTTCATTTCCGTTCTTTAAATTTCGTGTGATCAAGTTTTTAACTGCTAAAAATTCGTATATTAAAGAATTAACACGCATTGTATTTTCAACTCTTTAACTGCGGTTGTTTTCCATAAACTAATTAGGACGTAAGTATGCGGCTCGGCGTGGCTAGGCGGGTAAAGACATTCGACTCGTAATCTGAGGGTTGGCGGTTCGAATCCCGTCGCGCCAAGCATAGTGGCCTTTTCAGCCGTGGGGTTATTATAATGTAACGGTCAATCCCACTATTCGTTGGTAAAAGAGTAGTCCAAGAGTGGGCGGTGGATGGTGATGACTAGCTGCGTTCCCTCTAGTGTTTCACTGATAAATGAGGGACGGCAGCGCAAATAGCCCTTGTGTGGCTTTGCGCGAAATAAAAAAAAAACAAACAATTACGCAATTATATAAGACTTTGGTATCTGTACTTGAGTTAGGAATAATTTAGATGATACAAATTCATTTTAAAATATATTATATATGCCTTTACATTATCATATTTACCTTTAGGGTTGTGAAAAATTAAGATACAGTTATAACCACTTTCAAACTTAATCAGTGAAATATTTCTTAAGGAAGGAAATAATTATATTTAAACTTGAACTAATCTGCTGAGTTAGATCAAGTTATAGAAACTAGTTTATAGCAGCCTTGTTATTTAACTTGGTTTGCAAAATGAAACTAATGCCAAAATATCTAAGTCGCAAACAAAATGCTTCTATTCATTAGGTCCTAAGTAAAAGTATGAAACGTGAGTTGTTGGTTTTTTTTTTTACCAACAATTTGGTAATATTGTTAAACAACTATTGTTTAAGGTATATGAAATGCACGATTATTAGTTATGTGGAAAGTACTAAAGTTGAAAATAACTTTATATAATAGAAATTTCATATCTGTTTCTTTTTTAAAACTTTCACAAAATTAGGCCTTGGTTATGTTATATGCACTGTTCTTATTTTGTTTCTTGGGCAAAAGCAACTAAATTTGTTGTCAAGTTTTTATGTTTGATTGATCTTGTTGTTTTTTTTTAGGTATTTTATACATATAATTAGACTTACCTCCAATTTCGAAAATACGTAGACAACTTAGAATCCAAATGCACCGAAGGAAGGCCTAAGATAAACAATATAGATATACGAAAGCTACGAAAGGAACTGAACAATTATTGTATTAGCTTTTTCGTAGTTATAAACACACATAACCGAGTTCACATATCAACAGATGAGAGAATTAATTGACGGGCTGATTTGTCGAATCAGCCACCACGATTTTAGTAAACCCACGTGATTGGTTGGTACCACCCAAACTACGCAGAAAGATGAAAGCAGAGTTAACATTCCGTGTCAAGGCTTTAGACATTCATAAATGACAAATAATCCAGACAAGCAGTTTTTAAATGTGATAGACACTGGTATACGATACAAAGCCAAGCTAAAAATAATTCAAGTAGTGTAATATTGAAGAGCCAAGTAAGAACAAAGTGCAAGAAATGGTCGTAAATGTTCGATACTCGAGAAAAGATTACTGTGATAAAGTAATGTTTTTTGCAACAGTGAACTGAAACAAAATTCTTTCGCTCAACAAATTCGTACGTCGAAAGTATTTTGTTATAGTTATGAGTAAGTTCTATATGTTATGGTTATGTGTAAGTTCATACGTTATAGCTAAGTAAGTATAAGTTCAATATATTATGGTTGTGTAAGTTCAGCTAGTGGTGGTTATGTGCCTACAATATTCTGCAGTAATTAAGGACAATTTTAGTAATATTTAAATAACAAAATAAGTTACAGTCGTAATGCCATTATATTACATAAGTAATAGGGTTATCGTATTGTTTTGTTTGTTTTGAATTTTGCGCAAAGCAACTCAAGGGTTATCTGCGCTAGCCGTCTCTAATTTAGCAGTGTAAGACTAGAGGAAAGGCAGCTAGTCTTCACCACCCACCGCCAACTCTTGGGCTATTTTTTAACCAACGAATAGTGAGATTGACCGTATCGTTATAACGTCCCCACGGCTGAAAGGGCGAGCATGTTTGGTGCGACGGAGATTAGAACCCGCGACTCTCGGATTACAACACGAACGCCTTAACCCACCTGGCCATGCCAGGCCGTAGGGTTCTGGTATAGTGACTCTGTGAAAACGATATTGGAGTAGTGGTGGTCGCATATATACAAATATGTTGTAGTGACGTGAGCGTAAACGATGTCATGGTAAGTACTTCCGGGTGTCACCAGAATTCTCGGAAAGTATTCGCACACCAGTATTAAAAAAACAAGTTTATTGAAACCATAAAACGAGCTTTCTGAAAGTTTGACTTCGAGGTTGGGTGAAATTGTAATTCAAGTCGAACACGTAAGAGTTGTATCTGACGATGATAAATAGAAACTTCGTTAACTGGCTAGGCTAGAGTATGTGTGGGAGGCATAACCTGTGTTCTCCGTATGTTTATAACATTGAAGAAATGAAACAGAAACCCTATAACCTGAGCGCTTTTGAAAGGTGGACCTTGCTCAATATAAGTTAACATTACATTTATACACAACCAAGTGACTTTGATTAAATTTGTAGAACGTTACAAAGGTAAAAGTACTTTTGTTTTGTTTGAATTTCTCGCAAAGCTACACGAGGTCTATCTGCTCTAGCCGTCCCTAATTTAGCAGTGTAAGACTAGAGGGAAGGCAGCTAGTCATTTCCATCCCCCGCCAACTCTTGGGTTACTCTTTTACCAATGAATAGTGGGATTGACCGTCACGTTATAATGCCCGCACGGCTAAAAGGGCGAGCATGTTTGGTGCGACGGGGATTCGAACTCGCGACCCTCAGATTACGAGTCGAGTGCCTGAACCCACCTGGCCATGCCGGGCCGGGTAAAAGTACTAATCAAATTGATTATTAAATCATTATTAAAGCACAACATTTCTAATTAGTATGTATTTCAACTGCAAGTTCCAATTTAATAAACTAAATTACGAAAATAAAAATTATCAGAAGTATGTATGTCATACATTCTAGGCAGAAGATAAAAGTTCCATTTTCTAAAGATGTCGTAAGCAATTACATAAGAGATTTTGGAACTGCTCTCACGAAAACTTATGGTAAATTATTATTGGTGTCGAACTTGCATTCAGAGTTTAAAATCGCGTGATTTCCGCTCCTGAGGAGAAATACTTAATCAAAACCATCCAAAGATATAAACTAGGTCAAACGTTACAAGCATTAAAACAGAAGATCAAATATTAAAAGTAAAGTTGTGTAACAGGAGAGTGGGAAATATATACGCCCACGTATAAATTAAGCCAATCACCTAAACGTTTGGTATTCCTGTTCGTCAAGGTTTCTGTGTTTATTTGTCTTGCTTTCCCTCACCTGCAAAAACAAGGCGTCATATCATAAGATTTACTGAAGTCTCAGGACAGATTAATCTCGTCTCCAGTGCACTACTTATTAAACTAACAATATCAGGATCCTTGAAGAGATAAAGACATAAGTCAACCATAAGAATACCTTTTAATATGGATAATATTGAAGAACACTATTTAACAGTTTTTATAAATTTAAATAATTTATTATTTATGTTTCATAGCCCAATGTCTTTATAAACTATGTTTAATTTGAATTTCGCGCAAAGCTACACGAGGGCTATCTGCGCTAGCCGTCCCTAATCTAGCAGTGTAAGACTAGAGGGAAGGCAGCTAGTCATCACCATCCACCGCCAAATGTTGGATTACTCTTTACCAATGAATAGTGGGATTCTTGACCGTCATCTTATAACGTCCCCAGAGCAGAAAGGGTGAGCATGTTCAGTGCGACGGGTATTCGAAAGCGCGACCTTCGGATTACGAGTCGAGTGCCTTAACCACCTGGTCATGCCGGGTATATATACTAGGAAGGAATACTCGTGATTTATGTGCGAAACGTTATTTTGAGTGTAGTTTTTTGTATATTAATGCACAAGGTTTATAAAATGTAAAGGAAGTGCTATGTAATTAAGGTAATTAAAACAGTTAAGTGACTTGCCTTGGCTACTCAAATAAGAGGTTAAGGTACGAAGAGTTATGAATTGGGCGTGATACTCACCAAACAAATGCGGTAAGTAAGACAATTTGATCTGAATGGTCTGATAAAGAACGACAAGTGGATCGACTTATCTACTACCAGACACCAGATCTAGTGATGTTTCAAAACCTGCGTGATGGTATCGGTGTTGTAAGTGTTTTAAGCAAATTTACACAGAGCACTTTAATAAACAAAATTTGCTGTCTGCGATTACAAATCCATTCCCCAGATACATTTCCTTTGCAATACATGATACTATCTATACCTACCTCCCCTTTGCATCTTTACTTCCATAATCACAGTTTAATGAAATTTAGAAAGTTTCCCACGCACGCATACCCACGTGCACTCACGTTACTCTTACAATTGAATAGAAACTTATTTTCTTATTTTGTAAACTATTACTTCAATATTTTAATAAAGATGTTAACTAGAGGGCGTACGAAGTTAAAAGATGGTAAATCCGACTGAGATCGAGATGGGCATAAAGGTTATAAATATGAACAAGCAGTTAACTGTAAGTCAGTAATTTTTAGTTGGTAGAATGGCAGCCTCTAAGTGAACTACTTGGATCAGTGTTTATTCTCGTATATGTTTACTTACTTGAAAGATACCCCGTTGAAACTATTTTTACATATTATAATTTATCTCGGATGTGTCTCAGATTTATTATGTTACGTAGTTTACATATTATTAAGTAGTCGGAAATTTTAATTTTAATTTAAAATTTAATATGTATCAAAGTTATGACATTTACCAACAAGATTGATACACACAATTTTCTTTCTTAACACAAATATATTTTACTATACAAACGACAAAACAATTTATAATAGCAGTTACTACAAATAGTTATTTATATAAAAAATATTTACAAAAAAATCAGTCTTCTATCTGGTCTGGAACTTAGTATTGTATCAACGGTCCGGGTCCACGAAGCACAAATTAGTTTCATGTTGCTCGCTAGTGGCACAGCAGCATGTCTGCGTACTCACACCCCTAGTGACTGGTTTTCAATACCCGTGGTGGACAGAACACAGATAACCCTTTGTGTAGCTTTGTGCTTAATTCCAAACAAACAAAAATTTCATGTTCATAGACAGGTATACTCCTTTTGACGAAAATGCTATCTAGCTCTATTCTTATTTGGTCTAACGCGGTTTACAAGCTTACTTTTCACAGAGGAAGAAAAATATGTAATATCCTCATAGAAATACCAACGTCTGAAAACGATTGTAGCTTCCGAGGATTATAGTATAGTGACTTTGACTAATCAGCAATATATTCTATTACTCTCTCTCGGCTAACTTTGATACCAATAGTGCGAGATTCTCGAACATTCAACAATGTTCGAAGCCACGCTAGTGGTTTTGTAAACTGTATATATTGTTGATCCTTGCTCTCGAGAATCTTCTACAAATGTAGAGAACAGGCGGGACTTGTGCAATGCACATCCAACCATATACGTCACGTGTATCAAACTGAAACAAACCTGGGTATTAGAATAAATATATAACAGTAAAGCTGTTACACTATACAAGTAATTTTATATATACATTAGTCGTAGTAATATTGGGTGTAAATTCCTGTTGAACGTGAAAACGTTATTTGTCACTTTATTTACTTAGGCCTGTCAGTACAATTGTTTACAAGTGACAGTACCAGCAGCTTGAGGAAGAAATGGTATGATTTGTTATTATTACATGGACTAGACTTGACATTATTTTCACCAGATAATTTAAAAGAACCATATCAACGAAAGAATAACATTACAACATTGGTGTCAGAAGTTGGATTGTTTTAATGAAAACAAGATATAGCTTGACTCATTTTCAATACATTACGTTAACCAGATCCGGAAGTGATATTGAAGCTTGCTGGAGATAATGAAACAATTAAAAGAACAAGAAGAAAGAGAGAAGATTTGAAGATAATCAAGAAGAAAAGAATAGATGATTAGAATAACAAAACGTAAAGTCGAAAGAATTAAGAACTAAAATATATTTAATTGACAACAAGACCCACGAAGCTCTTAGGCCCATATAGAATGATTACAACAAGTTTGAAAATGCAGAAAACATCAAAGAAATATAGAGAGGTTGTAAAGAAAAATTTTACGTACAGTAATGCTGTATTTAAAAAAACTGACGAAGTAAAAAAAAAGAACACTAGTCACAAAATAAAAGATCTGAAAAAGAATTATCAAATGTAAAGCTTAAATTTAGCGCCGGAATCTAGATAAGGAACACAATTGTCGATGCCAGATTCAGTTTCAGCGACACTGGAAAGCCACTTTTAAAACACATCATCTTTGGACATCATCTGAAGGCGTTTTAAGCCCCTTGTAAGTACTACATATTAACATATTAACAGTCTTTTATATCCATCAAATAATAATACAAATATCTTCCATAAGATTTCATCTCTCTTGAGGGATTTTGAGTAGGAAATTAGCAAACGTAAAACGAATATGACTTAATATTATCAGGATCAGATTAATAATTTTGAGTCGCCGAACGAATTTTATATGGGGTCCTGAATTTCACAAATACTAGCCGTCCCTAATTTAGCAGTTTAAGACTAGAGGGAAGGCAGCAAGTCATCACCACCCACCGCCAACTCTTGGACTACTCTTTTACCAATGAACAGTGGGATTGAAGGTCACATTATAACGTCCCTACGGCTGAAAGAGCGAGCATGTTTGATGCGAACGGGATTCGAACCCGCGACCCTCAGATTACGAGTCGAACGCTTTAACCCACCTGGCCATGCCGAGTCCTACAAATAATAATTTTAATATTTATAACAAATATAATTCAACGATTTTTTTTTCAAATAGCCGAGCACATTCGTGTAAAAGAGCAAGCTGTAAGAACATAGAAAATAATGTTATATAAAATGACTAAAATCACTCTTTACATAATAACATAGTTACAAACGTTTGTTCGTCAATGAGATATCCAGTTTTTGATTATTTCTTGTTTTTCTCCAAATGGAAGGACTCTTACGATACAAAGGGGTGAATTGTCCAACTTTGATTATAATAGATCATCGTTAGTATATCGAATTTGTATAAACTTAAATTTCTAACATCAATTCATCTTCTTTGTGATCATTGCAATGACAACTATAATTATTTGCAAACACTGAAACCTTCTCATGTTTTTAAATTAAATATACCATTAATTTCGCTGTTTACACTTTTATCATAAGATCTAATACTGTATATGTAAAACTTAATTTTCCAGTTAAATTGAAAAGAGAAATAATATTAAATGATTGGCTAGTTTTGTTTATCACAAAAATTAGAACATGGACGTTTAAATTCTTGAAAAACCTTTTTCACAATTTAGTTAGCATTATTTTATTCGTAATGTATATAAATTCATAAAATTGTATATTCGTAGCTGCTTTTAAAGTTTTTATTTTTTTGTAAAATTGTGGCAACATTCCTCAGGAATGTCTCGGGGTTATAGAAATTACCGATTCAATCATCAACTTCTACTCATAATCCGACGGTGGCGGGTTCAAATCCCGGTCGCACCGAACATGCTCGCCCTTTCAGCCGTGTGGGTGTTATAATGTGACGGTCAATTCCACCATTCGTTGGTAAAATAGTAGCCCAAGAGTTGACGATGGATGGTGATGACTAAGTACCTTCTCTAGTCTTACACTGCTAAATTAGGGATGGCTAGCGCAGATAGCCCTCGTGTAGCTTTGCGCGAAATTCAAAACAATCTTTTATAAACATTCTTTTTTTACTAAAAGTTAGGCTGTATTTTTTTTTAAGTTCATTTTGAAAACCTTTCATTGAGTCAGAGTTGTAACACTTTTCTCAACTTGCTCTGCTCGTGGCCTTCCATGTGGACTCTCGGGAATTAAAGTACTGAAGCGAAAATCCGCCACCTGTCTTACTCTTCTTGACGTTTTACAGTTATTATTATTACATTTTTTTTACTGTGTTCAGCTCCATAACGTTTCACTTTTGCCCACTGGTGACAGCGACGCGTATTAACTTTTTAAATTTTCAATGCCGAGCGCGGGGTGGTGGTTAGCGTGATTGCACTACTAAACCCGAAGGTTTTCAATTTATGTCCTGTTTAAAAAAAATGACGCGCTCTTTCTGGAGTCGTGGACACACTAAAACACTGACACACAAATGCCACTAGTCGATCAGATAAGAGCAGCACAAGAGTTGGTGGGCGATGCAGTCTAGCTGCCTTCCTTCTCGTCTTTAAGTTCAAAATATAGACAGCTGTGTGTTGATAACTCTATGTGCAAAAATTTCAAAAACAAAAACTAATGTGCATCTTATAATGAGTAATTCAATCAAGTGATACGACATTCGTTTCAAATATTAATTAACGTGATTAGGAATATATGTTTATATATGCACATACAACAAGTCTTTGTTGTTAGTGTGATTTTTGTCCTTCGAAGTCTATTGTTTAGTTTTTATTATCTATATAAAAATACAGTTGACAAAACTCTTATTCTCCGTATCATAATAATAATCACGCAATGTGAAGGAAATAATGCAGTGTATTAAACCTAAAGCAGTTTTTAATATACGTTTTTCACGACTATTGAACGTATGTATTACCAAGGCCTATATTTTACCAAAATGAACAAGTTTAAACACTGTTTTATGATGGAACTTCTTGAAAGATAGAAATCTAAGCCTGTACATTAACCATAGTTTAACATGCACCCATACGTATCACTAATTTTCATTTCCGTTCTTTAAATTTCGTGTGATCAAGTTTTTAACTGCTAAAAATTCGTATATTAAAGAATTAACACGCATTGTATTTTCAACTCTTTAACTGCGGTTGTTTTCCATAAACTAATTAGACGTAAGTATGCGGCTCGGCGTGGCTAGGCGGGTAAAGACATTCGACTCGTAATCTGAGGGTTGGCGGTTCGAATCCCCGTCGCGCCAAGCATAGTGGCCTTTCAGCCGTGGGGTTATTATAATGTAACGGTCAATCCCACTATTCGTTGGTAAAGAGTAGTCCAAGAGTGGGCGGTGGATGGTGATGACTAGCTGCGTTCCTCTAGTGTTTCACTGATAAATGAGGGACGGCAGCGCAAATAGCCCCTTGTGTGGCTTTGCGCGAAATAAAAAAAAAACAAACAATTACGCAATTATATAAGACTTTGGTATCTGTACTTGAGTTAGGAATAATTTAGATGATACAAATTCATTTTAAAATATATTATATATGCCTTTTACATTATCATATTTACCTTTAGGGTTGTGAAAAATTAAGATACAGTTATAACCACTTTCAAACTTAATCAGTGAAATATTTCTTAAGGAAGGAAATAATTATATTTAAACTTGAACTAATCTGCTGAGTTAGATCAAGTTATAGAAACTAGTTTATAGCAGCCTTGTTATTTAACTTGGTTTGCAAAATGAAACTAATGCCAAAATATCTAAGTCGCAAACAAAATGCTTCTATTCATTAGGTCCTAAGTAAAAGTATGAAACGTGAGTTGTTGGTTTTTTTTTTTACCAACAATTTGGTAATATTGTTAAACAACTATTGTTTAAGGTATATGAAATGCACGATTATTAGTTATGTGGAAAGTACTAAAGTTGAAAATAACTTTATATAATAGAAATTTCATATCTGTTTCTTTTTTAAAACTTTCACAAAATTAGGCCTTGGTTATGTTATATGCACTGTTCTTATTTTGTTTCTTGGGCAAAAGCAACTAAATTTGTTGTCAAGTTTTATGTTTGATTGATCTTGTTGTTTTTTTTTAGGTATTTTATACATATAATTAGACTTACCTCCAATTTCGAAAATACGTAGACAACTTAGAATCCAAATGCACCGAAGGAAGGCCTAAGATAAACAATATAGATATACGAAAGCTACGAAAGGAACTGAACAATTATTGTATTAGCTTTTTCGTAGTTATAAACACACATAACCGAGTTCACATATCAACAGATGAGAGAATTAATTGACGGGCTGATTTGTCGAATCAGCCACCACGATTTTAGTAAACCCACGTGATTGGTTGGTACCACCCAAACTACGCAGAAAGATGAAAGCAGAGTTAACATTCCGTGTCAAGGCTTTAGACATTCATAAATGACAAATAATCCAGACAAGCAGTTTTTAAATGTGATAGACACTGGTATACGATACAAAGCCAAGCTAAAAAATAATTCAAGTAGTGTAATATTGAAGAGCCAAGTAAGAACAAAGTGCAAGAAATGGTCGTAAATGTTCGATACTCGAGAAAGATTACTGTGATAAAGTAATGTTTTTTGCAACAGTGAACTGAAACAAAATTCTTTCGCTCAACAAATTCGTACGTCGAAAGTATTTTGTTATAGTTATGAGTAAGTTCTATATGTTATGGTTATGTGTAAGTTCATACGTTATAGCTAAGTAAGTATAAGTTCAATATATTATGGTTGTGTAAGTTCAGCTAGTGGTGGTTATGTGCCTACAATATTCTGCAGTAATTAAGGACAATTTTAGTAATATTTAAATAACAAAATAAGTTACAGTCGTAATGCCATTATATTACATAAGTAATAGGGTTATCGTATTGTTTTGTTTGTTTTGAATTTGCGCAAAGCAACTCAAGGGTTATCTGCGCTAGCCGTCTCTAATTTAGCAGTGTAAGACTAGAGGAAAGGCAGCTAGTCTTCACCACCCACCGCCAACTCTTGGGCTATTTTTTTAACCAACGAATAGTGAGATTGACCGTATCGTTATAACGTCCCCACGGCTGAAAGGGCGAGCATGTTTGGTGCGACGGAGATTAGAACCCGCGACTCTCGGATTACAACACGAACGCCTTAACCCACCTGGCCATGCCAGGCCGTAGGGTTCTGGTATAGTGACTCTGTGAAAACGATATTGAGTAGTGGTGGTCGCATATATACAAATATGTTGTAGTGACGTGAGCGTAAACGATGTCATGGTAAGTACTTCCGGTGTCACCAGAATTCTCGGAAAGTATTCGCACACCAGTATTAAAAACAAGTTTATTGAAACCATAAAACGAGCTTTCTGAAAGTTTGACTTCGAGGTTGGGTGAAATTGTAATTCAAGTCGAACACGTAAGAGTTGTATCTGACGATGATAAATAGAAACTTCGTTAACTGGCTAGGCTAGAGTATGTGTGGGAGGCATAACCTGTGTTCTCCGTATGTTTATAACATTGAAGAAATGAAACAGAAACCCTATAACCTGAGCGCTTTTGAAAGGTGGACCTTGCTCAATATAAGTTAACATTACATTTATACACAACCAAGTGACTTTGATTAAATTTGTAGAACGTTACAAAGGTAAAAGTACTTTGTTTTGTTTGAATTTCTCGCAAAGCTACACGAGGTCTATCTGCTCTAGCCGTCCCTAATTTAGCAGTGTAAGACTAGAGGGAAGGCAGCTAGTCATTTCCACCCACCGCCAACTCTTGGGCTACTCTTTTACCAACGAATAGTGGGATTGACCGTCACATTATAATGCCCGCACGGCTAAAAGGGCGAGCATGTTTGGTGCGACAGGGATTCGAACCCGCGACCCTCAGATTACGAGTCGAGTGCCTGAACCCACTTGGCCATGCCGGGCCGGGTAAAAGTACTAATCAAATATACAAATAACTCATTACAAAATCAGACTGAATTTGCATTATTTTTACCAAATAATTAAAAGAACACGTCTAACGATATCAACCGTTACGACACTTGCGTGACAAAGAGAAATATTCCTGTGCATTCCAGAATAAACTTCAAAAGAACGACAAATAAACTAAAATCTCCTGCAGATGGTGAAAGAGTTTAAATTAAATAAATAAAAAAAGATCGAGAAGAAAAACCCAGAAAAATACATGAGCACACAGGGTAATGAAATCAGTTGTTCTGGAGTATAATCATAGAAGAACAGGTGGCTTAAGTCAAAATCTGTTGTGATTGTCTTTGTAAAGACGTTTATATTAGAACAACCAATTGTTTAGTTATATTAAATACTTCAACAATGATAAGTCAACGTACTAGGGGCCTGTTGAGACCACATCCAGGTGTCACTGAGGATGGAGTCATTAGTGGATTACATCAACCATCTACTTGGAGAGAACTTGTTTGTTTGATTTTGAATTTCGCGCAAAGCTACACGAGGGCTATCGTGCTAGCCGTTCCTAATTTAGCAGTGTAAGACTAGAGGAAAGACAGGTAGTCATCACCACCCACTGCCAACTCCTCGGCTACTCTTTTACCAACGAATAGTGGGTTTGACCGAAACATTATAACGCCCTCACGGCTGAAAGGGCGAGCATGTTTGGTGTAAGGGGCATTCGAACCCGCGACCCTCGGATTATGAGTCGAGCACTTTAACAACCTGGCCTGAAAGGAACTGCCCTAGTGGCAATACAGCAAGTGATGGTATAGAATAAGAAGTCGTCACACTTTTGTACTATTTGTGATGGAAGAAAAAACAGCAAAAAAGGTTTGAGCACAGGATAATTTAGACACTATAAATCAGTAAAGGAAGAAATACTTGTTGATCAAAATTAATATTGTACTTTGTGTTTTGGAGATTTGTTGTGGTTCAGTAATTGTAATAATAGATATTTGAATATTAATATAATTTATTTTGCTACTAATTAAGGAACTTTAAGTTTAGTTCACTTTTTATTTATGTATTAGCCCTGTTCAAGGGACTTTACGATTAAAGGAGAGGGCAGAATTGTAGATTGTGTTTTCTATTATTTGCTCGACAGAGTTTTGACGTTACGTAATAAGTGTTTCAATGGAGGTGTAGGCAGAATAGATGCATTAGGTTTGAGAACTTCAGTGGACTGCAACTGTTCGTTGAAAGAAAATGAGACATGTTTCGGCCTTTTTTTATTAAAGCTTTTATCATATTAAAAATTTTAATAAGAGGTGGCTTTAGGAAAAATTTTAAATTCTATATACTATTGCTCGTTAGCCTGTAAACGACAGCGTTGGTGCATTTAATACATTCGTAGATTTTAAATTTTAATCGTTTAGCCAGTGTGCAGCATGTGATATTGATCTTAGAATACAATACTCTGAGGATAAAGAGAAGCTTTGAATGACAACTCCTGGACATAACCGAGATATCATCTTATTAACTAAAGGATTGAGGCTCTTGATCAACCAAAATACCTATGTTTACAATTTAACGTTGGTGTTGATACATGATACTAAAACTGATATACTTAATGTAGATTAGACAATAATTTTCGTACTTGTCACCTATTATTATGTCCTTTAGGCAAAGATAGATGACGTAATCGTTTCTTCTGTTGTGTCTGCATGTATGATAAAAAGGGAATTATGTTATCCGCGGCCCCGAGCATGAAACCTGTAAAGATATTATTCAACCATTGGTTTATGTTTGGATTATGGTCACGGCACCTTAGCAGATGCTATATAAAGTTCTTTTTACCCCTGAAACTGGAGATAAAATATTTCATCTAATATCCACATCACAGAACTTACCTTTGAAACCTTTCAGTGGTGTCCTTTTTTTTAAACACGTGTTCTTACTCGCTATCATCTAATCATTTTCTCCTATGTCACTGAAGATAAGACTTTCCACGTGATATATAAACAATGTTTCATCTATATTCCTTTATATAAGGTTTTTTTTCACATCCTACTCAAATAGTGTGTGTTGTAAACTGTCAGATTTCGCTGTTTTATAATTAGAAAAATAATTCATATTTATTCAGGCATATTCAGGACAGTGACGAAACTACTCCCCGCATAAAAAATTATTGGGCCCTCTGTATCTCAGAACAGCTGGTATGGGTATTAACACTTTTATTGATAAGGAGAGAAAAACGTTTCGACCTTCCTAGGTCATAGGTTAAGTGTTGATACCCATACCAGCCATTCTGAGATACATTTTTGTTTCAAGTGGATTTCTCGTCATCAAGAATTGGGTCTTCTACTTTTAATCCCCTAAAATCGTAGTTATGATTCTAGTTGATCGTTATAATTAACTTAAAAGAATGGTACAACAGTCCTTCAGTTCAAATACATTAAATTGTACGTTTTTCCGTTTCCAGGCAGTTCTTAAGTTTTTTTTTCCGTGGCCCTTTGGACCCCATTTTGGCCTCCCTCACACACAATTGCCTGTGCTGCGGGCATATATTTACGTCACTGATTCAAGAATATTAGAAAAGATTCCAGAACTGGTTGTACGTACTTGTCAGCTCATCCAAGGCCAAGGATGGAGCGAAACTAAAAATGAACACGGAATGGCTGCAGCTAATTAAATATATTTTACTTAAGTCCAAATTTATAAATATTACACTGCAGATTGCGAATCGAGCGACCTAAACAACCTGACCATACTTACAGATCAGAAGGTCATTATGAGTTAAGTGGTCTTGATGGGGGATATTCTTAATTTTCCGTGATCGAGAAATTTGATAAATTCTACCGACTCCTATTGACTAGATTATAAGTTTCATGACCGTTTCTCTGGTGCTTTCCACGCCTATTTCATTACTTAACTTCAGACATAGGAAGAGAAGCCAGCCTTCTAGTTACTGTTATATTAGGTTTTAGAGAGAAATTAAAGATCATAATGAAATCAAATCATTTAAGTATTCCGAAAAAAAAAGGTTTTACTTTTTCCCCGAAATACGAGTTCACAAGTTAATATCTTTAGTTTTATTTCAATTTATACAACATCTACTATTTAAGTCAATGATTTTTCTGATGTCCACTATACAATACATTTTACAATGA
The DNA here is from genome assembly GCF_004210375.1 of Tachypleus tridentatus. Lineage (NCBI taxonomy): Eukaryota > Metazoa > Arthropoda > Merostomata > Xiphosura > Limulidae > Tachypleus > Tachypleus tridentatus. The sequence continues at coordinate 87,171,132 of NC_134834.1, read as the reverse complement.
ACTGTAAGATTGGCCCCTAAAAATGTATATTATGGGACCCCAGCTGGCTCCCTGATAAAAAAGTTAAGCATTAGCCCTGGTTAATCATAAAGCTATACAATAGACTATCTGTGCTGTTATAAATGATTTGTTTTTCTCTCACTGCTGTCACAAACAGGTTCAAGTTACTGAAAACATGATTAGATTTCTGATTTCCATGCTTACTATGAGGAAAGAAAAGCTATTATAAAAATAAAAAACTGATTAAGGTTGAAATATGACGTTTACATTAGTTATTATCTTAAAAATTTCTCCAATTATTAGAATACAAATATTAAAAAAATTCCAGATTCCTCTAAGATTCTCTTATTTATATTGGTTTGTAAGGCACTGGTCTTAATTATTATATACCAATATTGGAGCTCTAGTAACCACAGAGATACAGAGGATGTGTTATAGTTATCAATAAAATACAAAAGAACTATTTAAATAATGTAGGTTTTTTTAATACAAATAGAATCTTTTATTTGTTCCTTGGAATCATGCACCAAAACTAATGGTTGATAAAATGTTTTAGCAATAATTATTCTCAGGTTGTGATGGTTTACCAAGAATAACAAAACTTCTGTTTTTTGTTTACATTGCTAAAAATGATTGAATGAAGAATGTTGAACTTTTCTATGAAGTTATTGGTGGTGACAGCTTAAAATATACATGTATTCACTGTGTATTAATAAAGTGGAAAGACATTTTGATGTCAGGTCATTCTTGACTGTATTAACACATTCAATTAAGAACAATGTTGTTTAATTTACAAACCATAACAAATACATTAGGATAATACTACAATCTTTATTAAATCTGTTTTGTTTACGCACTTATAATTTCAGTCATAAAATTCACACACCAAGGTTTATCATTTTAAAATGTCTTGTAAAGTTTGAAGTGGGAAGACAACAAAAGTTTAACCTTTTATTATGTACATACATATACAGAAAAGCATGTCATTTATTTTAAATGTAGTTTGAAATATCAATATTTGGCTTAGCTATATAACTATCGATTTATTTATTTATTATCATTGGTATGCTAAATTTTCCATGACACATGTGAGGGGGGAAAGCAGTCTAATAACAAAGAATCAGGTGTGGTATTAATGTTATATTTACAGAAAAACCTATAACACACATTAATCATATGAATCATAAAAAAATAGAAGATTTTCTACACGTTATCTCTCACTCATATTCTTTGAACTTGAACTTGAAATTTACCTGAAATGCAAAAGAAAATAACCATGATTTACAAATAACAAAGTAGCTAATGATACATTGTACTTTTCCATTTTGATAAAAGTATGTTTTTTATTCAAAGATATGTAACATAATTGGATCTTTTCCTCATGAAAATTTGGTTTGATATAAAAATGTTAAGTTTATCAATTGTACAAGTTCTGTTCCATGATCTACCTTAAAAATTATTATTAAAACCTTCAATAAGTAAATAACAGGAAACAAACTGAAGACCAAATGGAAGTAATACTTCCTCTGAGTTTTAGTCTATGAACTTGGGTACTTACAAGCTGGAGGAGAGGACACTTCAGCTGTGACAACACATATAATATCCAAGTTTGACAGAGCTCCACGATATAACTCCACATGAGAAAGCTAAATACTGAAACATACATTTCATTATCTTCCAACACAACTAAAAGCTTTAACAGTAATGTCTTTATATTTGTTGTCATATCAAGCTAAAATTATGTAAGATTCAACACAGACAGAGTGCCATTTATTACAACCTTTGTTAAAATGTTTTACACATAAATCAAATAAAGCAACAGTTCCTACCAAATAAATTGAAAGATGGGATTTTGACTTGATATAGCATTATGTATATTACATAAATATGTATGCAAAATTAATACTGGTTCTCAGGTCTAAGACCAGTAAACATAATGACAAACCACCAGTAGTTATCCAATGACAGTTTAATTTTTCAAGCAATAATCCCTCATGCCTATCACTATCACTCACCAAGAAATTGTCAATAGGATAGTTATTCACAAGATATCTGTCAAATCTAAAAAGGTATACAAAAAATCAATGATATAATCCTCTAAATATATGTCTATCATTATTTTTTGGCTTGATGTCTTAGCCTAAACTCAAGTTGAAGCACACAAAGGAAACATATTGGGACTAATGTCAACAACAACATAATCCTTAGATGAAACAGTGGTCTGCTCACTAACTATTTTCAGTTCAGCAACTTTTCCTCCAGCCAAATCATTTCCCAACAATAACGATACATCCTTAATTAGCAGAGTGTCTCACTCCAATCTCAACTGATCCCAAACTAACAACTAATGTTAGCTAAGTATTATGAAGAGGTACATTAACAAAGCCACCTTCACTACCCTGAGCAAAAAGAGACCTGAATCTACAGGCAATACACCTTCTAACAACAATGACTGAGTCAACCCAGTATTGTGTACAACATGTATGAATAGGGGATTGGCAATGTCATTTGTCAAAGACACAGAACCAATGAACATAAAAGGTCAAAATTCCTCCCACACTACATCAGCTTTTATAACAGTGGTCAAATCAACAGCAGTTTTGTTTTTTCTTGTTTTAATATTTTTTTTCTTTTACAACTTTCTATATTACTAGTTAGGTTATGTATATATCAATCTCTACTTGTCTTTATAAATGTAAAAATTATCTTTATTATACTTGTTTCCTTTTAATTAACTATTATTTTGTGCATCAGCAACACCAAGAATGGGGCACACATATTCCTGATTTGATTTTATTACTCATAATTACATCTACTAACCTACCCTCAAATCTAATTATACATCCAAAATGGTGCATCATCCATTTTATATATACACACACACACACACACACTAGTATCCTTTTCATACAAAGAAAGAATCATTAGGACCCTGTGCAAAAGATATCTGTGAAACAATTAAAGAAATAGAGCAATAATGCTCATCACTTTTTCTGAAAAAGTCACTTACTTACTAACTTAGATGAAAATTTGTTGAAATAGTGAAATTTTGGTTCACTTCATAAGCACATGATGATTTAGGCAGCTTTATAAATGCAATTAGTTTTTTGCACAGCCAATACTGAGAAACAGTCATTGTTAATATTCAGACATTTAAAGGTGGCTTTAAATAAGCAATTTTTATACCCACCATTTTGTTTCATCACAATCCTTACTATTAAATACTACTGTGCTTATTGATAAGATGATACTAGACTTAAAAATAAACAAAAGAGTATCCTTTTTAAACTCTTTAGATTCAGTTACACATCCAAAAATGTTTAAAAAACCTCTTGGAAATTTCACATCTGTTATTAGAAAGAAAGAAATTGCAAAAACTACTAGTGCTTCAGAAATGTATATGAAATATTTAAATTGCAAAGTAATAATATATTATTGTTTTAATATGTTATTTTAATACGCAGTACATAAAAAGAACTCCTACGAATACGTATGTAACATTTACCCCAAAACAGTTTCACAAACCTTTCAAATGTATATTTGTTTTGCTGTACAAGTTTTTTTTTTTAATTTATTTGGTACACAGCATTTTGTATAATGTATAAATTCTTCATCCTTAACCACTTAAGTGGATCATTTTGGGAACAGAAGTTCATCATCTAGTAATTGTTTTCCTTCTTGGTTATAATGAATGTCTTTGTGTAGAAGTTATTTATCTGAGTTTATAAAGTACAACTTTTAGTTCATATAACTTACCTAATAGTTGCCATTTGTTTGGTGTGCCCTGAAACAGGGTGCTGGGCAATCAATTCCAAGAAGTTGGTTCCTCAGTTTAAATATTAAAGAACATTTCGTTCATTCTGAACAGAAAGCTGCACTGTTGCCACAAAACTCAAATGCAGCTCTCTCTCTCTACCTCTAAAAGTTTAGTATCAAAAGTTCCAGAACCACATCTTTTTTTCCACTTAAAATTTCCAAGCAATTTTCACCTTTTATGTATTTATGGACGGTAGTGCCATCTCTGAGTGAACAAAGGAACTAAAATACCATGAATACAGCTTGGAGCAAATAAAATTGTTATGTACATATGTTATATGCAACCTTGAAGCATTTCCTTATGACATATATATATGTTCTGCTCATTTAAAGAATTAACATGTTCTTCATGAGAAACCATATTGAATAACAATTCAATTGTTCGTGTAAAATGCTTTACAATCATAAGACTATTTATACCTAATGTATGTCATATATTTTATATCTCTAACATTATAGTAATGCATTTTTGTATTTAAAAATAAAGTGTGGTGACCTGAAAGGACACTATTAGAATAACCTATCATTGGAGTATTTAAAGTAAGTGATACCAATTATGATATACTTGATAGATGTGTATACTAACATTCACTTACCTTATATGTTGATTCAACATACTGTTTGGACTGAGAAAGTTGAGTGAGAAACCTGAAACTGTTGTCTTGCAAAACATAAACTCCCTGTAAAAGTTGAGTAAAACAGTTACATTTCTGAAAATAAACAGGGTAAATAAAAATTAAACTTTTATTGTACTTTACTCACTTAAAAAAAACAAAAAGTATCATTGACATTTATATTAAGATATTTCTTATTCAACTGTATTCAAAATAATGTGAATATTTGTTTATTCTATGTGTAACAGTCAATATTTTCATACATAAGTTCACTGAAAATATGCAAGACATTTTGAATGTACTGTCAGGTATGATCTTCATTATACATTATGTTACATTCAGAGAAATGCATTCTGATTACCTGATGGTTGGTCCTTAAATTATCAATTTGTTTTTTGTACATCCACAACCAAAGCTCTTTACAGATGAATTTCATTGTGTCCAATTCATCCTTAAACCTAGGCCAGTCTTTAGTCAACCTGGAGAATGACACATTTTACTGTTTGTCCATATTCATGTAAACATATTCTATTGATAAAGAGTTTGAGGATATATTAACATTATTAACAAATAATACTTGTAAAAACATTCAATTTCTTGTAACATATATAACATGCAACAAAAAAAACATTTTGTGAGCAAATAATGATGTAGGGATTGCAATGACAAACAGAATGTAAACAATAATATAGGGATGATACAGATCACTCATACATGACTTTAAATAATGAAATTAAATATGACACTATAAAATGCACGAGTACAAAATGGTTATGAGGTTAATCGAATTGACCAACCTTGTAGTGAGAGTCTGTAATAATCAAGCCATGCTTAGACTCAACTTGCTTTTTTTCTTTTATGCCAGTCCTAGGCTCTTAATTGTACTATATTTATGCCAAACTTAACATGACCATGATATTATAATAAATTAACTGCATACCAACTGTAAGAATTCATAACTTCCAACTGTAGTAATATTACAGTCAAGCATGCACATAAAAAAGTTAACTTCAAGGGGTATTGATAAAACTGTTTACACTAGAATTATGGTTTTTAATTATTCCTGAGTAATGACGTTATGTACAGGCCTGGAACACACAGAATGAACACAGGTTTAAACTGACATTAGTAATAAAGTAGTTGTTATCTTGACTGAAAGAACAAGAAAGACGAACAATTTGGTGACTTGATCCTTTCTGGTTTGGTATCCAAGTAATGCTTTCTTACCTTGTTTTTGAGCTTGTTGGGTAGAGAAACAAATGAAAGAGTGGCAATCACCTTTTAAAGCAAAACTTTCTGCAACCACTGATTTTTAGCATACATATTTGTACTATGTCTATTGAGTACCTTGGTCGTCCCTACATATAACATCTACTGACTCAATGATACTGCACCATTATGATCAATCAAACCATTCTACAAGTCTTCAGCTTCAATCATACATGTAATTCTATCAAGAAGAAAAACAAAATAAAATGTTCAACCTTACCATCCCAGTTGTGGTGATTTCCAAACATATACAACACTAAGATATCAACATTAATCTCAGTTATCTCAACAGATTCACAGGAACATTTTATTTAAACCTTACATACCGAACACAAAATACTACAAGTTACTACATCTAATTTATTATAACACCATACACAGAGAATACTGCTTAAAGTAGTAAGTGGTTATTAATGTACATACAAGATATGATGTAATTCATATATAACAGCAATAATGAGTAAAATTTACAGATGGATGATTATTTGCTAAATTAGTTGCTCACACAATGTTCCAAACATCTAACGGCCTTGAAGCATTTCTAAATCTTTTAGAAATCAATATAAATCCATATCTAAAATATGTAAGTATTTGAAAATGTCAAGGATTTGGAATACCTAATTATAGGTGGTGTTTATTTGAATAGTGTAAGGAAGAGAGTGGAAAAGGTAACTTTATTATAAAGGTTAGTAACAGTGAAACATGTGAAATGATTTTCAGGCTTTATTTGCTGTTAATTTAAATGTTTCTGAAAGCTAACTGTATAATATACATGTGAAGAAACAAGTTTTGCTTTATTCTTAAGTTGACAGGTTGTTTTGGTTGGTAACAGTTTGAAGTTAATATGTCAAATGACCTTTTATTGCCTAGATCTTTGTTCTAATCTTAAGTAGAATAATCTAAATGGATGAAGACTCAGCTAGCTTACCAGGTCTTCTACAAGTAAATCTTTAAATTGATTATTCAATCTTTGGACCCTTCTTAAAATTTCCTGCCTATACTGTCTTCAGGACCCAGGAATAAACTATAAGATAATCAACTTCTTTAATATACTACTATTAAAAACTGTTTCCTCCAGTATATACTTGGAAACTGTTAAACTGTCATCTCCTTGACATCTTAAAATCTGCCATATTGTAAAACAAATCCTAGTTCATGTTTTCCTATGTTTTTTACACATATAAACTTTATAAAAATATCAAACTTTTTTCTTCTCTACATTCATTACAAAATTACAATCAAACCTGGAGATTTTCTATTTCCCTGAATATTTTGTAAAGTATATGAAATGTCAGTGACTGCCTTAATAAAGCTGCTTTAACAATTTAGAAATCATGATCAAAACATTAAATTATATTACTACAGATTTATACTGAAGATATCAGTAGAATCCTTAAAATCAGATCAATATGACCTTAAAAACTGTCCTTCTGGAATGACACAAGTAGTACAATACATTCCCTAATTATTATATTATGAAGGAAGTTTCTATTGCAATCATATAATTTTCCTCTGTGTGTTTATTAAAACAGATGCAATACACCAAATATCCACTTTATTACAACACATGTAAATAACAATGGATAATTTGGTCATTTAAAACTGTTCAAACATCCACCTACAAGAGAAAAAAGTAAAAACTAAATCCATTTAATAAAAGTGTTATTAACTGCAGCCATGCCTCTGTTTTCCACAGCACAAAGTTTTGTTCTATTGTCTGCAGAAGTCAACATAGAGAAATCAGATACCTTTAACCTACTGATCCAGCAAAGATAATCTTTTAAATTTCAAAAAAATAAATTAAAAGATCTTTACTTATTCCATTCCTAAAATCTTCCTAGTAGTCCTCCTATGAACATTTATTTCAATAAGTTAATATTTTTAAGGTAAGAAAACCAAAACTTAACTGATTTATCTACCACTATGTTGAGATCCTTTTTTTTCATTCATGCCACTTAGTTTGTCCATGTATATTAAATGTATAACCCAAATTATTATAATCAAAATGTATCACCTTGCACTTGACTGTATTAAAGGTCATATGCTAACTGTTTGTCTATTGAACTTATCAACTGATTTAATTGAGTCATTCTACAATTTAACATTAGCAATACAATTAAAAACACCTATGCAACAGTTTAATGGCATCAGTTACTTTTACTGTTTTCCATATCAATATCATTAACGTAATTAATAAACTGCAAATGCTCATACACCAATTCCTATTATAAATATATTTCCATGACAAACTATATAAGAAGGTAACTGATGACAAACACAAAAGTTAACATATTCTCAAACTGAAGATGTATTTCCAATAATACTTATCTTCTCTCACTTGACTGCCAGAGTATCTTTCTTTGCACATCTAAACACTGATCTAATTTTTTTCTCACTTGTTTCAGCCTTTTACACCTCACTCAGTTGCCCTGGGTGATAATTATCTTGTGATACTCTTCACCTACATCAATGTATCCTATATCCTGATATTGTATACAAGCACCACATTCAGATAATATATTATCACTTTTTTGAGATTGACTCAATCCCAGTCTCTAAAACTGGCTCTTAGTGGGGAGGAATGGTGGAAGAGTGTGGCAAGAGGTAAATATTATTGTAAATACATTTTTAAGAAAATATTAACTTCCAAAACATACATACCTCCACTTCCACTTATAGTAAGAATTCCACACTGATATGGCAGAAAGGCCAGTGAAAACTTTCATTATCCATACAAGCATCTGCATAGATCATTGATGTACCAATAGAAGATTGGCACCCTAGTGGGGAACCACAGTATATGCAAAACAGGTGGGCTCTTCATCCAGAACTTAATTCTTGTATCAATGGTGGAATAGTACATCAATAATAATCATTACAGGCCAGTCCCAACACCAGATGGCTGAGGTTACACTACTTGGAGTTGGAATTAAGGGGTCTTAGCCCAGACATACAATGTTGGTAGCTACAGCATTTGAAATTCAAGATTATGTTATATATACACTTATGAGTGGATCCCAACCTGTAGCCATAAAGTGATGCATTCTGAGTCACAGGAATCAAGAAAAGAAAGCAAGCAACAAATTGGACAAACCTTTTTCTACACCAAAAGAAGCCTGAAAGGTAACATTCCAAACTCAGAATGATAAGACAGTGTAGGTCTTACTCAACCAAAAGAAATAGAGCTCATCCATGTTGGCAAGGTACATTCACTTGCCCTAAAAAATATGGGGATGATGTGGAATAACTGTATTCAACCAAGGACCCAGAATAGGACCACTCAGTGTTTGGAATTATGAGGAGATATTGAACTCTCTTACATTAACAATGTATTCTGATCAAAAAGAAAAGTCATACACACCCTAACTAGCTAGCCAAACATCAAATCTGAAACAGTATTACGATTAGACTCCTGTGTAGATTTGAGACACTCCTACTGGCATCTGGTGAGAACATCTAAGGACCAGGGTAGGTGGGCTCCAAAATTTGCTCTCTTCTCCAAGAGTGGAGAAATTCACTCTAAGACTTTGGAGGTGAAGACTCAATCCACAAACCGAGTGATTGGAAACAAGGTGTGATAAGAATTTCCTAGCTCCACTAGCAGAACCTAATAAGTAATGCACATTGCAGAATCCTGAAGAACAGTGCTCTGAAAACAGTGCAATAAGAAAACAAAGTTTTCTAAATTTTTAAAAGCAAATCAACCCCAATTTATTCAATCCAATAATCAATAGAGACAGGAAAAATCCATTTATGCTTTACTCATGATAGTCTAGGAGTAGCAGTCCATCATAAAACAGTAATACCACCTAATACTAAAGCAACTGTGACCCATCTGTCATATCCACCTTAGGGAATCAAATTCCAGACACAAGTGCTTCAAGTCAGTAAATTTACAATTTCCTCTCAGGGGGACGTAAAATCAAACAGACAAAAGAAGGCAGAGGAAAAAAACAAATCTCAATTGCAGCCTTGGAGAACATAAGAAGGGTGCACTCTGACTGAAGTCTATCAATAACAACTTTTTACCTTCTCTCACCAAGTCACCCTTTAAGGCAATTAACTAATCTTCCTGAAAAAGCTACATTTTTTCATAGCTTTTTCAGCTAATATTCTGCATGACACCTTATCTGAAAACTTAGAAATGTACATGTAAGCTAGTATAAGTTCACACATGTTCCATCATTCAATTAACAACACTCTTAAAAACAGTTAAATTATAAGTAAAATAATGTGTGCTAGTACGCAAAGTCCATACTTTTTCCATCATTCAAATAACAAACGCCTTAAGAATTGGTGAAACCAACAAGTGGAGCAAGGTTTCCCTTGCAAGAAAGTGTGTTGACTGATTTATGATATCATATTTTATTAAATTATTACACAGGGTTTCTTTCATCAAAAACTTATTAAGCCGAACTAACACCTTTCATTACATTTCACATATATGTCAAACTGAACAATTTGTTGTATTTATTTTGATTCAGCAATTTCCTGAAGTGGTCTAAAACATATTAAATCTATTAATTACCTTTCTACTAGTCGAAAGCCAGTGTAGAAACCAATCTGCTCAAGCTTAGAAATAGTAGATTTCTAGGTGAAAAGTATGAACACAAAAAATTAATATATTTTAAATCTGTCTATGCCTGACTAAGTATATTTATTACTCCAACAAACCAATATCATGTAAATGTAAGAATATATTTTAAATCTGTCTATCTAATTTAACAATATCATGTAAAGTAAAATCAACAATCATATACCAAAAAGAAATTAAATATAGCAGGGTTAAGTTAAAATTAAAAATTTATTATTATTAGAAACATTACCCATGATGGTAATTTGTACTTCCTAATGTTCATGTGACTATAGGAATACTTTACAGTTTGAAATGTTATAAAACGTACTTGAAACAGAAATTATTAAGTACTTATCCAAAATCATTAGAGTTCACTGTGATTATTATACACTTGTTACAAAATTAAATGCAGTATAAATAATCATTTTAACTAAGTAATCACCTTTCACTTTCTCAATAAAAAAACATCTTTATTCTACATAGTAATTGAAGATTTTCTAGCCCACCTAAAACACAAGTAATCATTAAATATTGTCTAATACATTTTAACTGGATATAATTTATAAAAACAAACCTTTTATTTTTTATATAACATAGTAAGTACAGAACATGTTTAAGTTTTCTTGTATGATTTTTCCACATCAGCACCACATTGATTCTTAAGTGTCTTCTCGACATTCTCTTCCCATTCAGTAAATGTAAAATTTCATCAAAAGAGTCAATATCCAGACTCACAGTGAAGCTGACAAGTCAAAAGTGGAACACTGGCTATGTTCTTGAAATTGTTTACTCCATCTATGTTCATTAGAATGTCAGTTCTTTATGAAATAAGTCTACTGTGGTAAGTCTTAGCAGTTTGTTGTGCTTCTTTAACTGCACAAGTACATGCACACTGATGAACTGTTCAGTTACTGCAAAAGTTAGAGATAGACTGAGGATAGTGACAGCTATCTTGCTTAATGGAGATAGTTCACACATTCCATCCTATTAGTGCATACAATCTCTCATAGTCTTAAGTTACCACTTTCATCTTTCAAACATTTCCACACAAATAGTTTGCCTCACAGACAATTCTTGTTTGTATATTAATTGAAGTTAGAGTGCCATACAGTACCAAAGTACAGTAAAGTCCTGAATAATAGTACAGAGTAGACAAACGTTCTCCTGATTGCAGTAATGATGGTGGCAGTATTGATAATACCACATTTATTTGTATGAAGTACAAAAGAAAATGGAAGTGACATTTGTCTTTAAACAAGTTTATTTGGAGCATTTTGGCTAAACTTGAATCTTCACTGATAATAAAAAAGTGCACTGTAATGTTAATTTTATCAACCATATAAGCAAACTGGCTAGTTACAGACTGGTAACCTGCCAATTTTCCTTGCACTCAATGGAAATGCTTCTACTTTTAGTTTTAAATAGGCCAAAGCCTATATGCTGTTTTACAACATGGCTCTCAGCAGGTCACACAGTGCTATAATTAGATGGTCTAGCCCGTATTTACTTGACTTGCAATGACTAATATGAGTGACACTTGCTTATGGATTCACCGGGGAAGAAAGGTGGCTACAATTTCTCTCAAGTAAAAGATACCAGCAGATTTCTCTGCCTTGTCAGCCAAAATTTAATAATCATACAGTTCCAAATAAGTATTGTACTGGGTGGAAAAGTACCTGAAAATGAATAATTCTACACATACGATTATTCTGTTCTATACAGTACTTCACTCTATTCAACATCAGAATTTCTTAACATCCAATAAATGGAATGCTCCATTTAAACCTTCTGAAAAGAGATTTTCATCTATGTACACAGAATATGGAATTATGTAAACACATGAACTTAAAGTGAAAGATCCTTATGCTTTACGTAGGAATAAAGGATCTATTTGTTTTTTAGAGGTGACAGAGAAATGTATAATTTAGCCATCAGCTAATTTTCATGATCATTAAAAAATAAGGAAAGAAGCAAAAAGATTAATTTTGGTATAGCTGGTTCAACAATAAGTAAGTTAATACAGGGAAAGTTTAGTAATTTCCTTAACTATCATCTTGAAGGCTTCATTCTCTGGGATTTGGACCTTGACTGGTCTGCCTACAATAGACAAGGATACATCCGAGCATTATGCAAGATTTTCCATGAGAAAACTATGCAATTAACAGCTGATGAATAACATAAAAATGGCATTCATGGAATAAAATCTTTCCAAGACAAACCTACACCTGTATATCTCAGAACGGCTGGTACGTGTATTAACACATTTACTGATAAGGAGAGAACAGCGTTTTGACCTTCCTAGTTCATCTTCAGGTTAAAAATGAAAGTGTGTTTGAATGTGACTGTTGACAGATGTGTTAGGGACGAGAGTACAAATGAATACTAGATTGTAGGGGGCGTAGTAAGTGGATATTAGGTTATTAAATAATATAGGTATAAAGGTGTTCCTTTGTATTTATTGGTTTAATTTTGGTTTTAGTTATTGTATAAGTAGGGCTTCTTTGATTTTGTATTTGTTTATATTTCTTTACCTACTTAATATCTGGGTATTTTCTATGGTTATGTTGTGTTTATTTGATTTGCAGTGTTCAAAAACGTGTGAAGGTGTTTTTTTGTGTTCTTTGAAATACGTGATTTTTCTGTGTATTTCATCAATAAAAACCTACACTTGACAAATAGGAAAACATTTTGAGACTATAACAAAAAAACACAAAGACTGCACATGACTGACAAAAAACATAAAATTCTGCCAGAGCAGGTTTTATGTGACTTAATGTGTTTGTTACAATCTATTTTATTCCCATGTAACAAACACACTGAGATGGATAAATTCTGGAAAACAAGAAAAATAAAAGAAATTTTCTATATCAGTATGATAAAATGATCACTAAATAAACACTCAAGTCTAGAAATTTACAGTTATGGTTACTATTGCCAAACCTTCACTTGTTCTACAATCATTTACAGGAAACATCATCATATAATGTCCACTTTAACCCTTCCAGATACAATATAAGCCCATGATAAAATCAGTGTAAGCTGACTTGAAGACAAAGAAACTTTCAAAACCCGAATGAGCTACTTTGTTAAAAGAGTACTCCAAAATCTGTTCTACAAGTTTCACTCTGAATTGGGCAGATGCTGCCCATTTCATCTTTGTTGAATATTTTCTCATATTTAATAGTGAAAATTGTAGGATGAGTGGGTATAGCTTTCCTAAGAGGGAGGTTGGCCTTTGGAATGGGCTGCCTTTAGATACTGTGAATACAGTAATTTTAAGGGAAATCTCAACAAATATTTAAAGTATCAGGGCTGTATTTGAGTTTTCTTTGTTGTTGTTTTTTTAATGTTGTCCCTTAAATGTTGTGTAACTTAGGGACAATAAAGAATAATTTGGTCCTTCATGCCTTCTTTGCACACACACCTTTGACAAAAGTCAATATTTGAACCCCCTCTTTATTTCTCAGGAAATACTGAACCCCCTTCAACACTTGTGAAGTGCCAGCTTCCACCTTTGTTGATAATAACCTCATTCTGTAAGATAATTATTAATTATACTGTTAGGAAAATTAGGATATATTTGTTCATGTTGTTGATATCTGTTACATCATCATTTTTTTCCCCATGACCTTGATATTTTGACAGCAATGTATTCAGTAGTTTGTGTCTATGGCTGTGCTGATGGTTTTCAAAACAACTGATATTAATGTTGTAATTATGAAATTCACACAGATGTTCATTCAACGGAGCCTTCAGCCATCATAACAAATCCCCATGTGCATGCATTTGATACCTTCAGTTTCATGTCATGGTCATTTGTTTCAATTCTGTTTTTGCTATAGGGTTTACAGCTGATATCAGGTTTGAGGTTTTACTGCTGGATTACGCACTGGAAGTCAGTTGAATTAGTATGAGAATTTGATATACGCATCAACAGCTTTTGTTATCAACTCCTAAGCATAATTTTATTGTTCTGTTGTGATAAAAAACTAACAAAATTTTTAATGTTCTGGAAGTAAAGTTGACAAAACAGTTACTTAACAAAGGTCATGCAGCATGCAACTCTGCAAGGTTCATATTTTCAAAACGTTTTTTTTTTATAAGGTTCACATGGCAATTCATAGGAGATATTTCATCTTCTTTCATATACACTGTGCTTAATTTTCAAGTTATAAAAATGTCTTAGCTTCACTAGAGTACTCTACTTCCTATAATGTTGATGATTAAACACACACTTCTTGTAGCATTAACAGTGTACTTTTTGTTACACTACTTGTACAGGGTGGCCCATAAGTCCCTACCCATCCATATGTTATGATGTTATATTCAATTATGCATGTATTATAAATTTGTTTCTTTTTTTTTCTCAGAGAAATATGGCCGATGTAAGCCCATTTACACTTGAAAAGCGTATTGTGACAAGTATGTGGGTACATGAGCACAGCGAGAATGAGGGACAGCACACAGATACACTGGATACATAAGATATATGAATGGGTAGGGACTTTTTTGTACAACTGAAAGTCTCAGTAAGAAATACTTTTTAATACTACTTTTTACTTACTTATTTATTCTATGAAGCCACTTATATTACTGCACTGATAAAGTATTGATTGCACCCCTCAAGCCACTTATATTACTGCACTAATAAAGTATTGATTGCACCCCTCCTATATGTACAAGCATGATAATCCACAAAAATTTCAGTCTGATAAACCACTTCCTTATAGGCCTAATCTATGTCATAAAAATAATTTAAAATAATTCTATCTGCTCACTGTTGACTGACATAAAATTAGTGCCATATGGTGATACAGTGAGAGACATAAAGGCTGTAAGTTTTCTTTTACAAATAGTAATACAGTGCAAAAAATTTTTTAGCCACAACATAGAAGCTCACAAAATGGCTCTGAATTGTTGTTTTTTTCACAAGTACAAACCTTTAGCTCACACTTCCATCATTTCTTGCTTGATTTGAGATCTAAATATAGTTTTGGTCTCAGAAGATCAAAACCTTTCAACTGATGTATCTGATCACTCCCAAGGTCTTACAGATTAATTTACTTTAATCCTTTCTAAAAGAATTTCAATTTCAGGGAAGACAAGTAGAGTAAGACAAGTAAACTTAATCTGGTACATGCACACATCCCATGATTGGTACAGCTAAGAAGGAAAAAAAATGTTGCTGGTAAGTTTGCTAAGATTCTTCATGGGCTCCAGAAAAAGAATGGTATTTGGACACCCTGTCTCCATCAATCCACCCAATATACACATACACTTTCTACAATCCTCCATTTAGAGCACTGAAACTCAGAAAAAATTCTCAACTTCCATACCCTGTCTGTCGGTGGCCCTAGTTGGTGTGAGTCATGACAGTTCACACATCTGTGTGCTGTTTGTTGATGCCATCAACTAAATGTTTATAACTAATAAAAGGAACATGACACATAATATTTATACATATAAGGTTATTCATCAGCAGTTAATACATGAAATAATAAATTAGGATACAGTTAAGGTTAATTTAATTTACAGAGAAATGATATTATTGCCAGTGGCATAAAACAAAAACAGCAACCACTTTGTAGTGCCTTAACAAGCTAAGACTGAGGTCCAGTATGTATACATCAATTATGTGATTAGGATGGCAAGATCTCCTGTAACAATAGTAGGAGAAACCAACTGGCATCTATTTTAATTGTTGTTTACCAGAAACACTCAGAATAAATACATCTAGATTCTTTTATTAAATACCCCGGGATGTTAACAAAGGTCTTGAAATTACTCCAATTTGTTGCTCAGTAATAAGAGAGAGATTCCTTTTATGTGGGACATCTTACTATAAAGACGATCCAGTATGTCTGTGCCTACAAATGGCAAATGGTAGCATGCGTTACCTAGAATTGGCTGGCTTGCTTACTCTAATTTGTACTGTCATAACTGTAAAGTGTCCAATGGTGGACATGACCTATATTATTTTAGGATTTTTCCCTAAAATGAGATTAAAAAAAGCCACTAAAACAGAACACATTTTCACTTTTTATTAACTTTAGTCTTACATTACATTGAATTAGCTGGCTAATTATTGTAATTTTTTTTATATGGTAACTGGAAACTCTCTGACAGTGTACATGGGATATTACATTTCATGATTTTTAGCACAAAAGGAGATAGAAAACCATGATATGAGACACATTTCCATTTTTTAATAGACTGTTACCTTTGAATTTAAGGACAAATACTTAATCTGTTACATAAGTTTTTGATTATGCTTGCCAGTTAGAAGGGTCTTTTTCTACCATAACTTGTGTTTTAGTTGCAGGCATAGGCTTAGTAAGGTCAACATATATAGCATACATACAGTTCAATAAAACTGGTTCTCTTTATGCTGCTCAACTACAACATTCCTTATAAAAATTTAATTTCACAAATTATTGTAGAAAATCTCATTTATTTTTAAAATACTCACACTCTTATTATTTTTTATCAGTTCTTTCCACCTTTACAGCCATGCAGTTAAAAATGTTATTACATGGTATCACACTTGTAGTTGTTAATTAAAAAACTGGTTGTAACCTTAGGTATTCATTTATGTTTTTAAGAACAGCTGTATTTGTTTTTCTTTAGATATTTTTTGACTATTTTCAATTATTTTCAAAATATTAACTTGTATTTCCACGGCCTTTGGTATTGTCTGATTCGAAATAACCAGTGTTGCTTGAAACAAAACACATACACCTTTAGAAACTTAACTGAATACTTAAAATCTGTTTTAATTTATTTATCTAATATATTATTTTCTTATTCAATAAATATATTATATAAACTTTTACAAAAATGTATGTTAAATTGTAATCATGCACACAGAAACAGAATTTAGAATTAAATATGTACTCTTGTTTCTTACAATCGCTAACTACATTGAGAAACAGGACGACTATAAAACGCAAGAACTGAAACTTTTATATAAGTTATGTGGAAGAAAATTTATTTAACTTTCTCTTATTACATCTTATAGTTCACTCGTTGTATTGTAATATTAAATCACCACATAACAGTAACACTAACACTTGCTTCGACTTTGTAACAGATGACGCAGCTTTATAGACTAATTTTTACTTTTACTAGTTTCAGGATATGTATCTTGTACTTCTAAAGCAGTGAAAAATAAACTGTAAGATCCTAAATATATTCGCAACCAATGTTGATCTAATGATTAGTGTTACTGTTAACTTTCATTTGTGAGATATATTACGGCAGCGGGTGTGATTTTTGTACTAAGCATATTTTAAACTATAATCCCACTTGATGATTCTTCTTTATTAACTTTTGCTGATTAGTGAAATAAAAGTACTTCATATAATTAAAAGATAGATAATATAACAATACCTTGCAATCATTTGGATCTGGTTGGAAAGCCGAAACAATCATTTCTGTATGCAGCAAATCAAATACGATATCCTCCGCCATTTTTAAATACTTTCTTCGAAAAAAGTGTTGTAGGTAGCAGCACAATAGAAAATTTTCCTGTTGCATTATCTAATTGGGCTTGTGCAGTCGCTAAAGTTATAATGCCTAACAGCGTATCATGAGTTTGTTTCGAATTTCACGCAAAGCTACACGAGGGCTATTTGCGCTAGCCGTCCCTAATGTAGCAGTGTGAGACTAGAAGGAAGGCAGCTAGTCATCAACCAACGAATAGTGGGATTAACCATAATATTATAACGCTCCCACGACTGAAAGCATGTTTGGTGTGACAGGGATTCGAACCCGCGACAATCATGGGATTCGAGTCAGAGATCTACTTGAATCAATACCAGCTAATAAACACACTATGTAACACATTAACCAGCCTAACAGTATAAACTTGTGAAATTATTCAGAAACTCTTAAATCTCGTATTTTAATTATTCTGGAATTTCCAACTGAAATCTATTTATAAAAATTCACACCATTGTAAAATTCATTGTAATAATAATAAAAATATAATGATAAGAACATATAATAATCATAATTATTATCAGTATGATTTATTATACATATAAATATATATACAGTACTTTGTAAAAGTATTCACCCCGTATAAAGTTTCTACATTTTCTTGCCATCTGAGCTTACAGTCAGGAAACTTTTAACGGGACTTTATATGTAGTATCTACAGAACCTAATCCAAGCTGAGAAGACTAAAAACGTTGATATTATATAATTTAACAATGTTAGGTTAAAAAAAAAAAACCAATACTATAATATTCTCAATTGCATCAGTATTCAATCACTTTGCTATGGCAACAACAACTCAGTTCAGGATCAAAACGCTAGCTTGAAAGTCACAAAATTAGTGTAATTTGTGTGTAATCAAAATGGTTTAACTGGACTATAGAGTAAACGCATCTGTTCATATCACAGTGATACGACATATCAACCATGAAGACCAAGGTGTTTTCCAAACAAATGAGGGATAAAAAAAGTAGTAGAGAAACCACTGATTATCCGGTAAAGTCCATCATTAAGAAGTGGAATGTGCTTCATATCAACCGGTCATTACACAGAACAGGCCGCCTTTCCAAACTAAGCAGCTGAACAAGCAGAACAAATGGTTAGGGATGCCAATGTGAAGCCAACAACCACTTTGAAAGATTTGCAAATTTCTATGTTTGAGACTGGAGTCGATGTATACACATCGGAAATATCCTGATTCTACCTTCTACCTCATATCTGGAGCATCATTTACATGCTTTTTCCAAATTCCATACAAGATTTCAAGATGATTCTTCTTCAGTAATGGTTTCTTTTTGCTTCAAGCCCATAGGGGTATTATGGTTAGAGGAGATAAAAAGTTAGTTTTATGGTTTAAATTGAAAGCGTTATGTCTGGCACAAACCAAACATAGCACATCACCTAGTCAACGAATTTGTCGAAATTGGAGCAATTTTTCGGGAAGTATGAGCAAAAATCATATTATCCCATTTTGCAAAGCTAGTTAGAGACCTATCCAAAGAGACTTACAGTAGCAGTTGCTGCCAAAGGTGCTTTCACCAAGTACTGAATTAGAATGCTGAATACTTATACAATGATTTAATTTCAATTTATATATAAATGCTTTTGCAGGTTTTGCTGACGTTCAACCTCCTTCACACATAACAGGTTAAGAGTGGTCATTAGTTTTGAAATATAATCCTTGGATTTTGATTGAACTTGTTTTTGTACTTTATGACATCACTATTCTCTTTTTTTAAATTAAAAACTTAAGAAACAATATCAGTAAAAAACTGTTTAGCTACATAAGGGAATATGCGTTCAGTTGAACATTGCATATTCCTAAAAAGTGTACTCCTTCGTTGGCTCACCACCCCCACCTCATCCATCATTTTAAACTTATTAAAAATAAATATGTAGAACAACGAATAAAAACATGTACTGGTATGCAACTACAACAAACACAATATAAAGTTGTTCTCAAAGGACCATCTTGAAAGCAAAGACTGTATCATTACAGATTTAACTGCTAGTGTCCATCAACGTTACAGTATCATTAATGTAACAAAAGACAAAGAGCAACAAAGCAATCACACCAGAACAAAATAATGTTTCTTCTAAGATAATACAACACACATTAATGCAATATAAATAAACTCAGTAACATGCTTATTTTGTTAGGCCTACATAACACATACTTATATTCTTTAACAGCCTACAGTGCACAATAACTTGCCAAAATAAGGTAGCACAAATAATATAAGAAGATTAGTCAACAGCGACACACGTAGCATAAGTCGCAAATTATCGATAACATTTAACAAACACTATCGTAATACCAATTATTTAAAAATAGCAATAATTACATTATATAGTATTATATGCAGTAGTAACAAATACTGAATACGCACTCACGATTTCAGCTAAACATAAGGAGTAGAGAATCATCATTGTCGTTCGAGTAAGTAAATATACTACAGTAATTATTCATTAAAAAAAATTGAATTATAGTCGCGGAAATTTAGTTAAAAACAGCAAACTCGAGTAACAACGAACATTAGCGTCTCTAATAATGATATGCAACAGCATAATCGGGAACGTTTCAAATTATAGATTCCAACCGAAGCACTAGAAAATGCACGATTTGCAGTCCTCAACTAATTCACATGCTTGGAAAACACTACTTTTTATGGCAAAAGGTGAAGGACTTAGGAAAGTATGCAGTACGTCAAAATTATGTTTAAAACTATTCTCTCCAAGCAAAATGTTTGAAAAAGGCGTTCTAATCTCTAAGACTAAAAGCCATGATATGTTTTACAAAGCTCAATCAGCATGCAAAGCGTATAAATACTACAGGGCTCTGGAAGTATTCAACTATTACAAGCCAAAAAATGTGAACGGTTCATCAGCAAAATGACCTCCCAGTGACACAGTGACATGCTTACGGACTTATAATGCTAGAAACTGGCTTTCGATACCCGTGGTGGGCAAAGAACAGACAACTCATTATGTAGCTTAGCGCTGTTGCTCGTAATATTTAACGTTTTCTAAATTATTTACGTTTTTCTGACGCTTGTTTGTAATTAAGTAAAATTCCTGTATGAACTTCCAATAATTTTATAATGGAGTTATATAGGGATTTGTAGCTTGTAACAGTTGGAATGCTATACAAATATAAAACAAAATTATTACAACTTGTTTCAATTTGTCTTGTAGGCAAATCGCAGATAACCCATTGTGTAGCTTTGCACGTAACCATAAACAAGTAAAATAAATAATTTATAAAGCAGTGCATAACGAGACAGAGATGGATTAAAATAGATACTGGTGTGAATGATACACAAATATACTTGGTATTATATCAACAAGATTATTTTCTGTTATTATAACAAGTAAATGTATTACAGTTTAATTATTTTTACCCATACTATTACATTAATGTGACTATAATGGAGTAAGTCTATTTGCAACCAATGGCCAGTTACTCAACTAAAATAGAACGTTACGACTACCTTGTGAATTTCCTCGATTTCATGCAGCGGAAACCTAAATTTATCGATACTGACTGAGTGTGAAGAAAAGAAAGAGACTGGAAACAAGTAAGAATACAGACAAACACTCAAAGTTAAAACAAGTCTATCTTTTGACGCCTTTACTGAAGAGCTCTCTAGTGTATCTAAAATCTATATGTAACCAGAATGATTCCTCTTCATGTCCTTGACGTAAAAAAAAAAAACATGGCATTATATACGTAAAACAATAATGTTATTCTTAGTGCGCAGGCATTGCTCACGTAACTGAATTACTGAAGATTTTCCTCTTTCCCCAAAATAAATTAAATTTTATCTTTGAGACATGACCTGGTCTGCCATTGGAAAAGATAACCATGACTGTGACCTAATTTTGCAGTGTAAGACTAGAGGGAAGGCCACTAGTCATCACCACCCACCGCCAACTGTTGAGCTACTCTTTTACCACATTATAACGTCCTCATTGCTGAAAGGGCGGGCATGTTTAGTGCGACGGGGATTCGAACCCGCGATCCTCAGATTACGAGTCGAACGCCTTAACCCACCTGGTGATGCCCAGCTTCTTTTGGCATGAAAAATAGTGAGTAATTATTTTGTTTGTGTTTATTTTCAATGGAAGAAAATCTACATTAGCTGCTTTAACAGTCTTAGTTATGGTAGAAATAAATTAAGTGACATACACACCAGTTTTTGGTAAGAATAAAGCAATTTTATGATAAACCTTGTCCTTCTGTCGGATGAAGCTGAACACGGGGTTTCGTACTCATGGTAAGCAGAGCACATATAGTCCATTATGTAGCTTTACTCTTAACAATAACCAACCAACACACAAGCCTTCTTTTGGCACATCATAATTGTTGTTGGGTTCATCCAATTAGACTCAAGGATCTAATACTACATGAGTGTAGGGTTATAATAAGTCTTACAATTTGGTGAATTTTGAAGCACATAGAGCAATTTTAACAGCTATATTTTAAAAGAGTCACTCATAGATATACAAGAATTCAAGTGAATTAGATGCTCACTAGATTCCATAGCAAAGAATGTCATTCAGTAACCTTTTTTTTTTTTATCTTTATATGTGACAGACGAACTAATTACGAAAAAAAGCAATACTTGGCTATTTGTGCTGTCAAGGCCGGATTGAGGGTTTTATTTGCCCTAGGCTTTTCAACTTATAGAGGCCCTTTCGAGACAGAACCTTTAGGTGCAATACATTTATAGTCATAGTTTGAGACCCCCTTATTACTGTGAACCCATGCCCTAATCTGGAGTTGCGTGCTGTTATTAGACTATGTATAATCAAACCTAGGCGTGAAAAAAGAAGAAACTATAAAAATAACACTAGATGGCACTTACTAGTAGGTGAATAATAAAATTTGTAAAATTAAACGTTCGAATTGAAAGTATGACAAATAGACGTCATAAAGAGTATAGATAGGATGGACGTAAAACACGTCATCACGTCTATTCTGTCATGGGAAAAACGTGGGAGACTGGGCAGTCCATTGCGTGGATGTAGATTAGTTGCATCGAATCATTAAGTATTTTTGTTGTCTTTGTTTTTAAATGGTCAATATATTCATATTGATAGAATGATGTCTGACACTGATGGCGAATCAAAAACTGAAGTTTGTTGGTTTTAGGCTTTGCTTTTCAATACAGGAAATTTAATATAACTATACTTCAATAATGTACAAATCAAAAAGTTCTGATGCAAACGTCTCGAGTGTTTTTTATCCATCTAAGAAAATAAATGATAGCCTGTATGCTGCGCAATTGAAGGGTATCATGACAGTGCAGATGGGATAATAATCCATTTGTTTTATAACTGAAGAGACTGTGATAATCTAGATGGGATAATAACACATCTGTTATATAACTGAAGGGCACCATGGTATTCCAGATTGAATAATAATCCATCTGCTATATAATTAAAGGATATAATAAAGGTCCAGATAAGATAATAACCCATCTGTTATACAACTGAAAGGTACCAAACAGTCCAGATGAGATAATCAACAAACTATTTATATAATTGAAGAGTACTGTTAACGAAGATATTAGAATAATAATCATCTGCTACGGAAATCAAGAATACATAAAAAAACATTTTATGTGTTGAATCACAAAACAGGGTCTTTAACATGCTTGAAGATGATGAATTTAATACAGACAGCCTAGCCCCCCAGAGGCTCAGCGGTATGTCTGCGGACTTACAACGCTAAACACAGGGTTTCGATACCCGTGGTGGGCAGAGCACAGATGGCCCATTGTGTAGCTTTGTGCTTAATTCAAAACAACAACAGACAGCCTAAATTCGTGAAATTTATTTCAGGGGCACAGTCTTTGAGACTCAAAAATGCTAAGCCTTCGAAACTGTTGCTGCCGTGATAACGTGATTAGTTCGATGGACAGGTATCTGACCTACCAACCAATCTTGTTTAACACCGACCTAAGTTTGTATGCAAGCGCAACTTGAAATCGGTTTACTTGATACGGTGTTTGCAAATTCATCAAGACTTTAAAGGGTCGGTATATTTAGCTTTATATCTCCGGGAGGCTTCCAATCACCTTCAGCAGGGGGAAGGGAAAATAACAACAAAGAAAATAGAAGCAAGTATTTCGGTTTGAAGTCTTCTTAGTAGGACTTGGGAAGACAACCGCGTGCGGTAGGAAGTAGTTTTGCTCCCCCTTCTCCGCAATCGAGAATGAGTTAGGGGCAGAATCTTGGTTGTGAACTTATAGGATTGGTTTTAAAGGACTGGGGCTTCAAGGCTCATATATCAAACACACGGATTATTTCGAGGTAGTGAAGATCTGTAAATCGTCATAACGTCAAATAATTCGACACCAGGACTGGAAAGGCCAACTTCAGGTAAATAATGCTGCTGTTTGAACTACCCGTTAGTCATCGTTATTATTATACTTTTGCTACACGTCTTTTAAAACCTTTTTATTACCTTCCTTTTTGAAAATGGCCATAACGTCAAATAACTCGGAACCAGGACTGGAAAGGCGAACTTCAGGTGACTGACGGTGGTTTTTGTGCTTACATGTTAGTCTCCTGGCGAGTTATGATTATTACAGTCATGCTATGGAAAGTCCTTTGCAACTTGAATTACTGTAGTTTTTCTCTTGACTTTGTAGACTAGATGTAAACATTGGTTTTATGCTATTTATGTGTTCTTTAAACTTTGTTTTGTTTTACCTTAATTTCCTTCTATGAATTTCACTAAATTTACTTTAATTTTAACTTTTTACTGGATGTTTGGCGCAGATAGTCTAGATGCTTTGTGCTATAAAACACTGAATCAACCAACCTACCATTCAGAATGCTGATTTGTTGTGATTTCTTAGTGGTTACTGGTTGGAAGTGGTTTTCTGGTGACTGTTGGGTTTGGGGTGCTATTTTTTCTCCTTTTTGCTGTGATTGTTTGGGTTGATTTGTCTTGTTTGATTTCAGTGATACTATTGTTTCTTTCAAGCTGTGGGTTTTGGTTAGCGGCGGGTGTTGTTTGGGAGTGATGTGGATGGACACTGGTTGAATTTGGGGCTGGGAATATTTTTAATACGTTTTTTTCTGCCTTGAAATGATAAAAATCTAAAAAACAACCGTGTGATAATATGCAGTCCGCTGTTTGTTTAGTTGTTGTTAAAACTTGTACGAAGTGTAAAAGCGATTCTAATTTCCTCGATGTTGTACGGTGGACCGAGTGAATCTTTAAATTAATGATTATTTCAAAGACTTGGATTGATTGTAAAAGAATGTTCAACATTCCTTAAGGAGTCCCTGTATGGGCTAGTACTACGTTTTCGTGATTAGCGGGTGACTTTGAGTACCATGATCTGCAAAGATCCGGAGTCTTGAGCTGAAGAAGAATATACCATTCTTTGGTCTTCTGTTACACTCAGGGATGACTTTCACTTTGGGTTTGTACCTTCGGATAACGTTTGCTGTACCTCAAGGAGAGAAGTTGAGGAGCAGATTTAGCGGTGGATGGCCTACTAGTGGAAAGTGTAGCTGTATACGTCTTATTAGCTCGGTCACTAGGGGGAGGGGTGCTGACTGTTCTGCAAACAAACGGTAGAAAGATAGTGTTATGTTCATTAAAGAGACTCGAGGATGCTTCGGGAGAATTTGTCTGGCTGTTAATGGGATTATTGGGTAAGCTGGGACTGAAACTTCTTTTGTTCCTGTCCAACTAGACCATCATTAGTTTTCAATACAAAAGAGACTTATGTCTGTACGTTTTGCGTAAAGTTTTGGACAACATGAAATGTGAAGAATGTCGTTGGCTGTTGTTAAGCCTGTTTCTGATACTTTCTAATTATTGTTGTTTTGAATTCATCACAAAGCTACAGAATGGGCTATCTGTGCTTTGCCTACTACGGATATCGAGACCCGGTTTCTAGCGTTATAAGTCTACAGACATACTGCGCTATGCCCCTCAAGGGAGATACTTTCTACACATGTGAATTGATTACAATTTAAAATAATTAAAGTCTCATCTATTCTTCTTCTATAATGGAGAAATATGTGAAAATAACGGAATCTATCTACCATTATTTGAAAAAAAATGTTAACTTACTAAGAAATGAATAAAAATTACAAAATTTATTTTGTACTCAAGATAATTTTGAGTTTGCCTCCAGAAATGTGGAGAGTCTATTGCTGATTATTTGTTCGAGAATATTGCTTATGCAGTTGGTAACTGATTGTGCGGTAACTATTTGGCTTTTCGGCTGACTTTATTTCTTTTTGGAACATTAATACATTTGCATGCTTCAAAGAAACTATGATACACCCTGAATTTAGGGATAAGTTGAAGTTTGCTGTTAGGTGTTCACATAAATTTCGACTTTATAAACTGTTTGTTTGTTTTGAATTTCGCGCAAAGCTACACGAGGGCTATTTGTGCTAGCCGTCACTAATTTAGTTGTGTAAAACTCAAGGGAAGGCAGCTGGTCATCACCACCCACCGCCAACCCTTGGACTACTCTTTTACGGACGATCAGTGGGCCTGGTCGTGACTTCATAACGCCTCCATGACTGAAAGAGCGAGCATTTTAGGTGTGACAGGGATTCGAGTCCACGACCCTTAGATTGCGAGAGGGGCGTAGCTCGATGATTAACGTATCAAAGGGTCCAGTCTTCTGGTATATGGTCAGTCCCTCTCAAAACGAGGCCTGGCATGGCCTAGCGCGTTAAGGTGTGCGCTTCGTAATCTGAGAGGTCGTGGGTTCGCGCCCGAATCGCGCCAAACATGCTCGCCCTCCCAACCGTAGGGGCGTTATAATGTGACGGTCAATCCCACTTTTCGTTGGTAAAAGAGTAGCCCAAGAGTTGGCGGTGGGTGGTGATGACCAGCTGCCTTCCCTCTAGTCTTACACTGCTAAATTTGGGACGGCTAGCACAGATAGCCCTCGAGTAGCTTTGTGCGAAATTCCAAAACAAACAAACTCTCAAAACGACAATAATACAGAGAAGTATCTGAAACAAAATGGCTAGTCCGTACTGCAGAAACTGACGAAATTCTAGATAAGTTCCTGATAAACAGTTAGTCCATCATGTAAGAAATTACAATCATCTTGACAAGTTTCTGGTAACTAGTTCATCCATCCTGCAGGAACTGACAACAATCTTGACAAGTTTCTGATAACTAGTTCATCCATCCTGTAGGAACCGACAACAATCTTGACAAGTTTCTGGTAACTAGTTCATCCATCCTGTAGGAACTGACAACAATCTTGACAAGTTTCTGATAACTAGTTCATCCATCCTGTGGGAACCGACAACAATCTTGACAAGTTTCTGGTAACTAGTTCATCCATCCTGTAGGAACTGACAACATTCTAGACAAGTTTCTGGTAACTAGTTCATCCATCCTGTAGAAACTGAGAACAATCTTGACAAGTTTCTGGTAACTAGTTCATCCATCCTGTATGAACTGACAACATTCTAGACAAGTTTCTGGTAACTAGTTCATCCATCCTGTAGGAACTGACAACTTTCTAGACAAGTTTCTGGTAACTAGTTCATCCATCCTGTAGGAACCGACAACAATCTCGACAAGTTTCTGGTAACTAGTTCATCCATCCTGTAGGAACTGACAACATTCTAGACAAGTTTCTGGTAACTAGTTCATCCATCCTGTAGGAACTGACAACATTCTAGACAAGTTTCTGGTAACTAGTTCATCCATCCTGTAGGAACTGACAACATTCTAGACAAGTTTCTGGTAACTAGTTCATCCATCCTGTAGGAACTGAGAACAATCTTGACAAGTTTCTGGTAACTAGTTCATCCATCCTGTATGAACTGACAACATTCTAGACAAGTTTCTGGTAACTAGTTCATCCATCCTGTAGGAACTGACAACTTTCTAGACAAGTTTCTGGTAACTAGTTCATCCATCCTGTAGGAACCGACAACAATCTCGACAAGTTTCTGGTAACTAGTTCATCCATCCTGTAGGAACTGACAACATTCTAGACAAGTTTCTGGTAACTAGTTCATCCATCCTGTAGGAACTGACAACATTCTAGACAAGTTTCTGGTAACTAGTTCATCCATCCTGTAGGAACTGACAACATTCTAGACAAGTTTCTGGTAACTAGTTCATCCATCCTGTAGGAACTGACAACATTCTAGACAAGTTTCTGGTAACTAGTTCATCCATCCTGTAGGAACTGACAACATTCTAGACAAGTTTCTGGTAACTAGTTCATCCATCCTGTAGGAACTGACAACATTCTAGACAAGTTTCTGGTAACTAGTTCATCCATCCTGTAGGAACTGACAACATTCTAGACAAGTTTCTGGTAACTAGTTCATCCATCCTGTAGGAACTGACAACAATCTTGACAAGTTTCTGGTAACTAGTTCATCCATCCTGTAGGAACTGACAACAATCTTGACAAGTTTCTGGTAACTAGTTCATCCATCCTGTAGGAACTGACAACAATCTTGACAAGTTTCTGGTAACTAGTTCATCCATCCTGTAGGAACTGACAACAATCTTGACAAGTTTCTGGTAACTAGTTCATCCATCCTGTAGGAACTGACAACAATCTTGACAAGTTTCTGGTAACTAGTTCATCCATCCTGTAGGAACTGACAACATTCTAGACAAGTTTCTGGTAACTAGTTCATCCATCCTGTAGGAACTGACAACATTCTAGACAAGTTTCTGGTAAATAGTTCATCCATCCTGTAGGAACTGACAACATTCTAGACAAGTTTCTGGTAACTAGTTCATCCATCCTGTAGGAACTGACAACAATCTTGACAAGTTTCTGGTAACTAGTTCATCCATCCTGTAGGAACTGACAACATTCTAGACAAGTTTCTGGTAACTAGTTCATCCATCCTGTAGGAACTGACAACATTCTAGACAAGTTTCTGGTAACTAGTTCATCCATCCTGTAGGAACCGACAACAATCTCGACAAGTTTCTGGTAACTAGTTCATCCATCCTGTAGGAACTGACAACATTCTAGACAAGTTTCTGGTAACTAGTTCATCCATCCTGTAGGAACTGACAACAATCTTGACAAGTTTCTGGTAACTAGTTCATCCATCCTGTAGGAACTGACAACATTCTAGACAAGTTTCTGGTAACTAGTTCATCCATCCTGTAGGAACTGACAACATTCTAGACAAGTTTCTGGTAACTAGTTCATCCATCCTGTAGGAACTGACATTCTAGACAAGTTTCTGGTAACTAGTTCATCCATCCTGTAGGAACTGACAACATTCTAGACAAGTTTCTGGTAACTAGTTCATCCATCCTGTAGAAACTGACAACATTCTAGACAAGTTTCTGGTAACTAGTTCATCCATCCTGTAGGAACTGACAACATTCTAGACAAGTTTCTGGTAACTATTTCATCCATCCTGTAGGAACTGACAACATTCTAGACAAGTTTCTGGTAACTAGTTCATCCATCCTGTAGGAACTGACAACAATCTTGACAAGTTTCTGGTAACTAGTTCATCCATCCTGTAGGAACTGACAACAATCTTGACAAGTTTCTGATAACTAGTTCGTCCATCACGCAGGAATTAACGAAAATATAGACAAGTACCTAATAAACATTTGGTCCATCTCACAGGAACTACAAAAATCTAGACAAGTTCCTGATAAATAACCCATACCTCAGGTGATGAGAATTATCTGTAAAAGTGTTTGATATACAATAAGTTTCTAGTGCAGGAAAAGGGTTCATGCAGACAAATTTTCAGTATTTTGTCAGACGGTATACATATATAAATACAGTGCGGAAACTAAGGGCAGTGTAATCAAATATCTGGTATATGGTCAATCAGATATGTAGAAACTGAAAATAACCAGTTCGTATGTTGTAGGAATTACCGTTAATTCATACAAGTGTTCCATAACCTACCAGACTGTAAGTGCAGGAACTAAGGTTTGTTTGTTTGTGAATTTCGCACAAAGCTACTCGAGGGCTATCTGTGCTAGCCGTCCCTAATTTAGCAGTGTAAGACTAGAGGGAAGGCAGCTAGTCATCACCACCCACCGCCAACTCTTGGGCTACTCTTTTTACCACCGAAAAGTGCGATTGACCGTCACATATAATGCTCCCACGGCTGAAAGAGCGAGCATATTTGGTGTGACGGGGATTCGAACACGCAACCCTCAGATTACGAGTCGCACGCCTTAACGCGCTTGGCCATGCCGGGCTAGTAACTAAGGATAATCTAGACAAGTGTCTGGTGTATAGCTGGTTAGGGCACTTGACTCTGGTTAGAGCACTCGACTCGTACTCTGAAGGTCGTGGGTTCTAATCCTCGTTACAACAAGCATGCTCGCTCTTTCAGCCGTGGAGGTGTTATTACGTGACGGTCAATTCCACTATTCTTCGGTAAAAAAGTAGCCCAAAAGTTGGAGAAGGGTGTGGTGACTAGTTATTCCCTTTAGTCTTACACTGCTAAATTAGGGACGGCTAGCGCAGATAGCCCTCGTGTAGTTTTGCACAAAATTCAAACAAAGAAGCAAACAATAAAGCATCTTTGTTTTCGGATGTTTGCACAATGCTACTCAACGAAGCTTACCTGCTTCAGTTGTCCTTAACTTTAAAAGGATAGACTACAGCTAGTCAACAACAACCACTTCCAACTCTTGACCTACACTGCTCTAAACGAATAATGGTGTTTATTGTCACTTCTATAATGCACCCACAGCCCCAAAGTGTGAAGCGCAATTCATTTACTACATTTTTTCGCACTAACAAGACTCGAACGTTGGACTCAGATCTTTAGATAACTACAGCCTTGTTCAAATCAGGGTGAAAATTAGAAATAACATTTTTTTCACATTTTTGTGTCTTTTGTTTTTCCTCACTATTATTGTTACATTGGTTTTTAAGGGTTACTATTTTAATTTTGGAAAAAAATCACTCTTTCCGAAAGTTTTGTTTGTCTTCTTGTAATCACGTTCACTTCTGTGATGCGTAGAGTTACTTTTGAAACATAATTAGTTATAATTGGGGAAGTTAAGTAATTTCAAGAAATTGCGTATTTTAAACAAAGGTGGAATAAAACATAGGCCACCGACCAGGTGAGGCAAGGTGAAGGTCCGAAGAGTGTGTTGACCCGTCTATGTGTGTACGCTAGCGCCATCTGCCATCCACTGTCATGGTCTTCTGCACACACAAAATATAGCATGTGAACTGTTTATAAACTTATTTCTTTCGTAGGATCAAACCAAGCATTATAAGAAAAATAATTCATAAATGACACGAGCTAGTAGGTAATAAACATAATTTGCGAATAATTGATCGGTCGCTACAAGATTACTTATTATGTAAGCAAAATAAACAGCTAGGTTGATTGAATTCCGAAAATTAACTTTCTTTGTTCTTATCATTCATTCATTTGGTGGCGCTGTAGACCATCGTATAGTGTGTGCAAGCGTTTCCTTAAAACAAAGCCACATCGGGCTATTTGCTGCGTCCACCGAGAGAGTCGAATCCCTGATAGTAGCGTTATAAATCCGTAGACTTACTGCTGTGGCAGCGGAGGATACGTCGTAGCGAAATATTTAAGTATATAAATAATATAACTAATGAAATGACAGATTTATTACGACATTTTGAGTTGTAACAGTTGATACGTTTTTTTTTTAAACACCTGACAACGAACATCACGTGATTATTTAACTACAATGGTATAATCTATCGTTCCTTTTGTTTGTTGTAAATGTACATTTGTGTTAGTTAACTTAATAACTTGAAATGTTGTTTAGTGAACTTAAGGGAATTTTTTGATATAAGTATGGAAAACTATATTTAACAAACTTCATTACAAATTGTAAAATTACGTATGCAATTTAACCCTTCCATATTATCACTGTTGAAGTCACAGTGTGATTTTATGTAGTACTCCAGTAGATGTGCTAAAAATCACACTTATTGGAAGTCGATGGGTGTATTATATATACATACACACTGAAAATACATTCATTGTAAATACACTCATTGTAACAAAGTCAGTTGAAAATGATACTTATGGCAAGTTAGTAGATGTACTGGATATCATATTCTTTGCAAGCCAGTAGGTCTTTGAAACTGCTTATTGTGAGTTATATATGTGTTGTTCATCCTTAGGGTATATCGTTAAATGTTATGTTTCAAGTCGTTTTCAACTAGTGCAGTAGATTTCACTTTTTGGAACATGCCAATATATAAATCGATTAGTAATTCTCTACCTAAAATAACAATATGTTTTCTGGCTATAAATATTATGTATAGCATGGTATTTATTTGTAACTGGTTTCTAACTACAACCGTGTTGTTTGTAAACTATTCTTCAACTTGTGGTTTGCTGCATTGTTTATTTACCAAAGCCTAACGATACATCAGCTAATTGGTTAATTAGAACATACTTTAAAAATACGCCACCAGCAATACTGAACCTTAAAGAACTGTATCCATTATAACTGCAAAGAAGTGATAACTTTAGGAGACGTACTTTTGCTAATTAATGGTTTCTGAAACATGTAAGTTGATTTGTTGGTTGGTAATTGAGTTTATCCGCTCACGCACTTATCAATAATTAATTTTAGCCTAAACTCGCGTATACTTTTGAAATAAAAAATGTCTCCATGAAGAATGTTTTATTTTTACTATACTCATTTTTAGTAGGTAGAACTAATTATTGGCTTTAACTAAATAGCTCCCCCCCAGTGCCTCAGCGGTAAATTTCCAGACTTATAAAGCTAAAACTCAGGTTTCGATACCCGTGGTGGTCATCGCATAAATAGCCCATTGTGTAATTTTGTGCTTAACAACAAACAAACACAAACAAACTTTACCAACAAATATGTGATATAATAAAAAGTATATTAATAAATTGCACCAGAAAATGCTAAAGACAAAGATGACTCGTGCAACCTTAATAATATTTTTATTACCAAAAATAAAATATATTTAAAGGTGTAAAAAATATGCATAGTCCTTCTCTAACTGGGAAACATTAAAATAATTTGTACTGTACTGCAAAAGTATTAGGACAAAGTCAAAAATTAGATTTAAGGCTCCATTCAGAGAACAATGGAAGATAAATTATTGGTGAAACTTTAACATTTTATTAATCTTCATATTTAGTACAACAGAAACTCAGTGGAAATACTTAAATTCAGCTTTTGTAACTGCAGAGAGTCTTCAAGGCATTGTTACAACATATTTAATTAGGCTATCCTTTAGGAATTTGCTCCAAATGCCTCTAACACATTTCCGTAAAGTCTCTTTGGAAGTAACTTTTGATTTGTCAAATCCCTGATCTGTTCAGTTGGATTGAGGTCAGGGCTCTGAGAGAAATATTCCATCATTTGAATGATTCCAGCAGCTTTATGTTTTAGCCAAGTAATTTCTCCATAGGGTGGATAAGTGTTTGTGGTGATTATCTTCTTGGTTGTAAAATTCTTTACCAATAATACGCAAACTAGTCGATATAGCATGATAGATCTGTATCTGATGATACTTGTGTTGGTTCGTTATTGCATTTATTTTATAACTATCTCCTGTATTTTTATTAGAAGAAACACCCCAAAACATCACATTGCCTCCCCCACGCTTTACTGTAGGTACTATGTATTGAGAGGTAAGTTTCTTTCGCCTTTCTTCCGCCGGACGTACAATCTACGTTTTGAACCAAATATTTTAGACTTGGACGAATCTGTCGATAACATCCTTTTACAATCACCAACAGTCCAGTTTTTGTACTTTTTAGCAAATTCCAGATTAAAGTAAAGTTTTTAAACTGCTACACGACCGAATATTTTATTCTTGCTGAGTCTTCTTGATGTTGTAGATCTGGACATTCTTCTGTCATTTGATACATGGTTGTTTATCTCATGCTTGAGATCAGTGGCAGTCTTAACTTCTGTCCCGAATGCTGCATTAATGAAGATATCTATCAGTATTATTGAGTTTAGGTGTTCTGCCTCTTCCTTTCCTATTTTCAAATTTACCTTTCTCGGTTTCACGATCTAAAGTGTATTTGATAGTATTTGTAGAGCATTTCAAGTCTGCAGCAATTTCTTGGAGTAGCACGTAAACTTTATATGCGAAATTTCTGCTCTACTGACAATTCTCTACACTTTATGGGACGTGGCATGACAACAAAACTTAATACATAGTGTTAAACACTGTTTTTATCAAGGTTTATTTGTGGAGTGGTATTAAGTTGATTTATTCTAGCATATACTGGTACCATATGCTAGCTCCTTGCAAGCTTCTTTCTATATAATTAAGACACTGCATGGGGTACCATGACAGTTGTGTCATACAGTAAATTTGATCAGTATGTTCATTCAAACAGAACCCTTACGACATGCTCTTGGTACAAGTATATGAAAATTCTAAAAAAATAATAAGTATTCTCATCCTGGCTCATTCAGTTGTCAACAGGAATCGATCAGTGAAGCATTATCATAGTGTTGGGATTTACATTCTGTAATGGCATGGAAGTATTTGCCCCATAAAATGGAAAATATGACAAAATATTCTCTTGTCCTAACAGCTTTATATAGCACTGTACATTTATTTATATGCTTTCGAGATACAATAAAACTCCGTGAAAAAATTTGGCCATCAGGCCAAAATACAATTGCATGTTTATGGTTAATATAATTCTTAACTAAAGACAAGTTTCAGACGAGATCTTATAATAAATAGGCCTGGCCACGTCAGATCTGTACTTTATCTTGTGTGTGCGTCTTTCTTTCTCTATAAAGCCGTATTAGCAGTTCGCCATTAAGCTCCACCATGTGCTT
This sequence comes from Tachypleus tridentatus, assembly GCF_004210375.1. Classification (NCBI taxonomy): domain Eukaryota; kingdom Metazoa; phylum Arthropoda; class Merostomata; order Xiphosura; family Limulidae; genus Tachypleus; species Tachypleus tridentatus. Next base: position 87,136,550 of record NC_134834.1, on the reverse strand, counting down.
CATAAAATACAATATTATCGCTGAGCTTGTCAATATTTGCAGTTATTGTGACAATGTACTCTAATAACAACGGTTATTTTGCGCCACTCACTCAGTTGGTTTCTTGCCCCCCCCCTCTCTCAGTGTGTGTGTGTGTGTTTTCTTATTGCAAAGCCACAAAGGGCCATCTGCTCAGCCCACCGAGAGGAATCGAACCCCTGATTTTAGCGTTGTAAATCCGGAGACATACCGCTGTACTAGCGGGGGGCCCCTCTCTCAGTAATTCGGTTGTTTGTCTGCGGACTTACAACGCTAGAAACTGGGCTTCGATACTCGTGATGGACAGAGCACAGAGAGTTTATTATATAACTTTGTGCTTAGTTACAAACAAACAAATTTTATCTCTTCAGACATCTAGACTGATTTCAGTGTTAGGCTTAATGTGAAAGTCTAATGGAATTGCTCGTCTTTGGCGAAGCTAAACGAGGAAAAGTAAAGTAAATATTAAAATTCTGATTTCTTGTATTATTTTATAAGTCAGATTGTATATAGATATGTACGAGAAACGATATCATTTAGAAAATATTAACTATTTTTCAACACTATAATTTTATAAAATGCGCTCAAACCCCGGTACTTAAGTCAGAAAGGTCTTCTTTTTCTCAGCTAGAAAAAAAATGTTTACGATAGCTAAAAGATGAATCTAATTACACACATTTCTTACTGCAAGTTATTAGGGGAAAATTGAGTTTTAAAATGAATGACACAAATGGTCTTTAGACAAAAAAGTAGGCCCTTAGTTAAGCGCATAACCCCGCCTTCAAAGAATGTGTCCTTATATCTTTATCAACGGTCACGAACCATTTTCGGCAGGACAACAAGGAATAATAAATATTCCATATGTGTCCACAAAGTTTCATCAATATCTGGTTATTTGTGACTGAGATATAGAACAAAAATAGTGTGAAAAATCCATTTCATATTAACAGATAGGGATTTTTGGATGTTCGTGACTTTGCTATCACATCCACCCAGCTGTTTTTGAGAATTATTGCTGGCAATCACACATACACAGAGGTGAAAACATAAATATTCCGTCCACTAAGTAATAATTATGATATACTACCAAGTGTCACTACACAATAATTCACCGTTGAAACTGATATTTTAAAAGGGTTTATAGAAACGATTGAATACGAATAAAAGAGGATTCGCTTCTTGTGATTTTTATACATCACATATACCAGTGGCAACCCACAGTTCCCAAATTCTTCCTTAATACCCTCCCTCTCAAAGGTCTTGCCTTATTGCTTGAAAAGTGCCCTTTTTGCCAATGACCCCTTGACCTTTCAATGTCCTCTTCACTTTACTACCAGCCCGGCATGGCCAGGTGGTTAAAGCACTCGATTTGTAATCCGAGGGTCGCGGATTCGAATCCCCGTCACACCAAACATGCTCGACCTTTCACCCATGGGTACGTTATAATGTTACGGTCAATCCCACTATTCGTTGGTAAAAGAGTAGCCCAAGAGTTGGCGGTGATGACTAGCTGCCTTCTCTCTAGTCTTACACCGTTAAATTAGGGACGGCTAACGCAGATAGCACTAGTGTAGTTTTGCGCGAAATTCAAAACAAACACTTTACTATTAAAAAGTTCGTTAGTGGATATGAACCATGGAATCTCAGCTTCAAAATTCGTCTCGCCGACCACTGGGTAGTATTTTACATCATCGTTTGATTTTGTTTGAATTTCGAGCAAAGCTACACCAGGACTATCTGTGCTAGCCGTCCCTAATTTGTTTCAAAAGTTATTATTCTAAGATTTCTCTTTCATATTCCAGAAATATATGATTTGACATATTAATTTGTAATATGAAATAAAGACGCATTTTTCAATGCTAAACATTTTAAATAAATTCAATTCTAATTATTTTAAATAAATTACCTCAGTGGCGGATTCACGACTTTATGCAGGGAGATTTGATAGCGTGTATTTAGCATCTCTAGAAACTTTAGCAGGGCATTTTGCACACTTAGGAAACGATGGGAAACAAAAATGTTTGATTAACTTAAGTACTAAAAATGTTCTTTGCTTATGAACAACAGAAAAGCGTTTTTATTGTGTAATACAGTACAAGCCTTTTAGCACCCTTTCCTTTGCTCTCATCCAGTGGCATACACAGCGATATGTCTGCAGACTTACAAGGTTAAAAACCTGGTTTTGATGCCTGTGGTGGGTAGAGCATACATAGCCCCTTTTGTAGGTCTGTGCATAACTACAAACAACAAGTCTTTCTTTTCTGGACAAAATGGCCCGGCATGGCCATGTGGTTAAGGCATTCGACTCGTAATCCGAGGGTTGCGGGTTCGAATCTCCGCCACACAAAATGTGCTCACCAATTCAGCCCTGGAGGCGTTATAATGTGACAGTCAATCCCATTATTTGTTGGTAAAAGAGTAGCCCAAGAGTTGACTATGGGTGGTAATGACTAGCTGCCTTCCCTCTAATTTTACACTGCTAAATTAGGAACGGCTAGCACAGATAGCCCTCGTGCAGCTTTGTGCGAAATTAAAAGTAACAAAAAAAATTCTGGACATAAAATGAAATCTATGTACGTATCACTTAGGCAGTACCACCTGATCATACTTACAATATCAGTATGTAGAATAGCTTAGTTTTTTCCAACTCAGCCAATAATAACGTACTCTACTATAATTCGGAATAACGGAAATACACAGTCGAAAGTGACCGATCTGAATACAAAAATATAACTGTTGTTATTTTATTTCTAATGTTTAGCCCTTATTTTATAAAATCATGTGACGTGTGATTTTGATAAATCCTTCAAACCCCATCTGTGCCGACCCGGCATAGTCAGGTGGATAAGGCACTCGACTTGTCATCTGAGGATCGCGGGTTCGATTCCCCGTCAACCAAACATGCTCGCCCTTTCAGCCGTGGGGGCGTTATAAGTTACAACCCATCCCACTATTTGTTGGTAAAAGAGTAGCCCATGAGTTGGCGGTGGGTGGTGATGACTAGCTGCCTGCCCTCTAGTCTTACACTACAAAATTATAAACGGCTAGCGTAGATAGCCCTCGTGTAGCTTTGCGCAAAATTCAAAATAAACCAAAGTCTATCTGTGCCCGCCATTGCATCTTCGTCGACATTTGTACATTATGTGTGTTAATAAGTCAGAAATAACTGATATAGACAGTTTTTCAACTGGAGCTTCGTGTTGCAAAGCTAACTGACCTAATGAGTTCTTGTATAGCACGGCCCCCAGTGGCTCAGCGGTATGTCTGCGGACTTACAACACTAAAAACCGGGTTTCGAAACCCGTGGTGGGCAGAGCACGGATAGCCCATTGTGTAGCTTTGTGCTTAGTTCAAAACAACAACAACTTGTATAGTACGAAAGACGTCATCGGCAACAACAGGGCAAACAACACTCTTCTTTCTTTTCTGGAAACCTCTACAGGACCAGTAAAGAATGGAATGCTACAGATTATTATCGGTATTGTTACCTATTAACAGTCACAAATTAAAGATCAATAGATATATGTTTTGTCAGCCTACACCATGTAATATTAAGTGTTATAGTAACGTAGTTCTGTTCTTATTTCAACTTATTTGATGAACATTAGTTCACGTCCAGTCCAGGTAACGATAATAAATTACTTAATTTTTTCCTTCGTATTTTTTACCCATTTGAACACTTACGTGAATTTGCTCTCGATTTACGTATGAAATGACGTTAAGTAACTTATAACAAATAAACTTATTTCTACAAAACAAGAGTAATCAGAGAAAATCCGTATCCTCGTTACTTCTCTCCCTTTCGTGATTGGATAATGTAAGATTTTACATTCTAAAACTCAGAAGATCCTTTTCAGAATCAGAGTGATCAACGATCCAGATCATTTTATACAGTGTGATGAGAAACCTCAGCCTTGAGGTGCCCGTGAAATGTGGTACAACACACACTGTACGGAGTTATTAACCCAAAAAACTGCAAAAATGTCCTCTCTCTCCTCGTTATAAAAATGCATCAAGGTGATCCAGAATCCGGATCCTGATTTTGATCCGGACAGGACTGTAACACTGGCTTCTCATCTTGTGTAAAATTTTCGTGCACACCAGTTTGTTTGTTTTTGAGATACGCGCGCAGAAACATAGAAAGCCCGACGCACAGACTCGACTGCAATATTCTCGACCCAACCCCCCAGAATGAGGGTAGTAACCGCGATAGCTAATGCTACTCTCTCTTAGCTGTATCCTTGTTTAGCTTTCAACTTACTTTTTAACTAACCTAGCATGATCCCCAGTGGTTCAACGTAATTCCGAAGGCTTATAAGGGTAAAAATAAAGTTTCGATACCAGTGATGGACACATCATAAATAGCCTATTGTGTAGATTTGTGCTTTAAAAAAACTAACGATGCTTCACAGAATATTATATTTGTAATCTACCCTTGTTCTAAATATTTCTAGGACTATCTTGATCTTAACTTCATGCGTCCTCCAGTTAACGTTAAGTTAAACAAAAACAGTATTATAAATATAGGTAAAAAAATATCTTGTTTTTGGAAACTGAAACTAGAGAATGTGTACTGAGGTAAAAATGTCTGGTTCCAAGAAATCATGTTCAAAATTAATATTAAAAATTAATTTTTGTTGTAGGATATCCTATTGTAAATTTATATTGTAATTACTTGTGTAAATATTTGTGCAAAACTTACGAAGTTTATTCACTTAAAATAGTTGGTTAGTGTACTACAGGATTGTGATAGATAAGAAAAAAATAATATTATATAGATTTATTTATTATTGTAGTAAATAGTATGAATGAATGAGTATTATGGGTACGTTTGGTTTGAATTTCGCTCAAAGCTACTCGAGGGCTATCTGCGCTATCCGTCCCTAATTTAGCAGCGTAAGACTAGAGTGAAGGCAGTTAGTCATCATCACCCACCGCCAACTCTTTTACTAACGAATAGTGGGATTGATCGGAACATTATAACAACCACACGCCTGAAAGGGCGATCATGTTTGGTGTGACGGGGATTCGAACCTGTGACCCTCGTATTGCGAGTCGAGTGCCTAATCCACCTATTCATGCAGGATCTTATGGGTAGGTTGGTATACAGATAAACCTAAGACACTTTAAAAACAAGTCAGTTTGCCAGGATATCATGAACAGCGAAAGTAGTTCATAATAGGGATTGCACAGGGATTTGTTTAATAGAACTTCGAGCAAAAACCACTTTGAAAAGCAGACTTATTCTTGAAATAAAACTCAAAACCTTCCTTTTTAACAGTTAAGATTACCCAAAGATTGATAGACAGCAAAATAAGTGATTTCACGATTGTATACAAAAAACAAACTTTGCCCATTTGTTCGTATTATTATTGTTTCACAAGCCTACAAGAAAATCGGCTGGATGTTTTTCACCAACTCCTAGACAAATATGCTATATGAAGTATTTCGAATGTCTTTAGCCTATTTAAAAGTTAAGTATTTTTTCATAGCTAATTGATCTGCGTAGTTATAAATACATAAGAGATGCGATATGGTTCTGAGCGGTTGCTTTTGCAGTCGATGCGTGTTTACACAAAATCTCTGGTACAAAGCCACCAGGCTCAATAAATAATTGCTTTTGAAGTCCCGAATTGTTATTTAAGGCGTTATTTTAAGCGTATATATTTTATTTGAAAACGCTGCTTTTCTACAGGTAAAATTTTGCTACGCTTTGTCTTACTCTAGGCATATATTTACCCATTACTGTGCATTAAAAAAGCAAACATAAAAACTAATAGTTTAAAACTATAAATAGGATCGCAAAAAGTAAGCAAATAAAGCTGTTTTGTTTTGTTCAGAGTGTTGTTGTTTGTTATTAATAAAAAAGCTACACAAAGGGCTATCTGTGTTCGGCGTTTGTTTAAAAGTTCGCGTATCTGTGTTAGCCATCCCTAATACATCAGTGAAAGACTCTTGGGCTACTCTTTCACCAACGAATAGTGGGATTGACAGTCACAATATAATTCCCACACGAGAAACAGGTCGTACATGTTTAATATGTAGGGAATTCGAACCCGCGACTCGCAGATTGCGAATCAAGTTTCTTAACTACCTGGTCTTGCCAGGCTCGTAAACAAATCTGAAGATTAGATCTACTGCTGACACTTTGTTCAAGCTTAAAATGCCTATTAAAATTATTCCAATTGATATCTACTGTAGTGTGTAATCACCCAAAAAGTGTTGAAAAAAAAACAGGGAGAGTAGTTTGAAATTGTGTTCAAGCTCCTCAATTTTGTCCTGCTCCAAACTTTTCTAAATTTTTCATTTTCCGTAAATCATAAAATTCGATGTTTACCTAACGGCCCCCAGTGGCTCAGCGGTATATCTGCGGACCTACAACGCTAAAAACCGGGTTTCGATACCCATGGTGGGCAGAGCACGGATAGCCCATTGTGTAGCTTTGTACTTAATTCAAAACAACAACACCTACCGTGCGCGTCAGTTGTAAACAATATCTCATGCATTAATTTAAAGCTACCACGTGAAAGTTTCCGATTGTGCTCTTACTTTAAAAAGCAAGATTAGTATAAATTATTAAATGGGAAGAGTATGGGTCGTTAAAAAGTACAGAAATAAGTTGAACCCAAATGTAAATATTTTATATTCAAGCCCTCAACTAAGGAATCTATTCAGAGCTTGTATATGACTGGGCGGAGGATTCTTCTACAGTAGGTGTCTGTGAATTGTTGGCGATGAATTTGAATAATAAACAGACAACACACACTTCACTTGTTTTAAAATCAGATATTGAAAACAAGTTAAACGTAGTACAAAAATTCCCTACACTATGGATATCACATTTGTATCTAAAAGTCTATATAAGTCTCTTATTTTTTGTCAAAAATTCACACTGGTCGATTCAGATACTTTAGTGGCAAGCCAAACTAGTTCTGTTTACTCTTATGACAATAGTATCATTAAATAATTCACTTACGTTACCCCGTGGTTTACCATATTTGCATACTAAATTTCACACAGGTCGATTCAGTTACTTTATAATACTTTTTGATAAGACAGATTTTATTTAGCTCCACTAGACCGTGAAACACTCACTTCAAAATATTATCCGCTAAAGCTAATCACTCACACACTGGTTAACTTCGCGTTTTCTATCTTTTCTACGACTGAGAACTCACATCATTGACTGATAGACAGTGTATCCCTACCGCAATGTGGGTCCTACGTCCGCAGTCACCTCCAAAACTTAGGGTACATTTTATAATCCCACATTATAGCTTGTATCCTGGGATCTTTTCAATTAGTGCAGCGTTTTTGTTTATTTTTGTTTCGGCTTGTTTTTAGACTAATTAGTCAGAGGTTTGAATTTGCTATTTTTAACTCGAGATTCCTTACTTTGTTTTTTTTTTAATTTCGCACAAAGCTACACGAGGGCTATCTGCGCTATCCGTCCCTAATTTGGCAGTGTCAGACTAGAGGGAAGATAGCTAGTCATCAACCCCCTCCGCCAACTATTTTACCAACGAATAGTGGGATTAACCATAACATTATAACACCCCCATGGCTGAGAGAAGGAGCATGTTTAGTGCAGCCGGGATTCGAACCTGACATCCTCAGATTACGAGTCGAACGCCTTAACCCACCTGGCCATGCCGGGCCGTTTGGTTATTTACCTTTATTAAAATATATTTATTTTTACTAAGATATATGTATATACACATTACGAAGTGTGGACCATAATACTATCACCAAAGTTCGTTTGCGTTTTAATATTTCTTACTGCTCTCAAAATGCATTTACAGACTTTCATTATAATCTATACTGTGGTTTCATTTTATAACAAAATGAGAAGTAGTGTCTTTCTCTCTCTTTTTTTTGTCTTACGTTATAGCACATAACTACACAATGAGCTATCAGCGAAGTGTTCTCTTGGGGATCGACTCCCGAATTTTAATGATGCAAGCCATCAGATTAGGCCTCTTATAATAGTGATGTGTTATAATATCTATGGAGTTTTGAATCCGTTTTACTTATGAATTATCCTGAATTAATTTAGCTATATGAATTATGTTACGACATTTCGTCGAATTTATTGTTATACAGATAGTTGTGTTTGTGGCCATTTATGAAATTTATTATGCTGAAAGCGACTTGGTAGTAAAAAATAATCAACTAAACCTGTTTATCTTCTGAATGATTCTTTGGCTGTTCACTTTGTATATCAGTTTAGGCCAACTTTCGCCACAATATTAATTTGAATTTGGCAGTAGACTCCAACAGAAGTTGGAAGGTGTCGTGTTAGATTATATTCAATTTATTAAAACGTAATACCTACAAACAGACTCACAGAAATTGGCGAATACGAATCATTATGGAAGAACTTTTTTCCTTCACTAGGGGGGAAATGCCGTATTGTAGAGATAACTGGTAATGACATTTAGGTACATTTTGTATGTTATTCCTCCGTATAAAAGAATCAATAAACCTAACTGCTACCATGAGAACGTTTCCTACAGTGTTACACAATTTCCCGAAAACTTTTAGTTTTGGAACAGCACAAGTGCGTCACGTGGTTTTACCCACATTTATAGTCAATTGATTAGTACAGAAGAGAAAAGGTGAAAGTTGTTATATTACATCACGCGATCAAGGTCATTCATAGCCAAAATTTGTACTGTAATTACGACTGGAATCACGATTTAATGTTGTCATAAACAACATAAGAACTTTGCCTTTACTTTCTACACTTTGACACAGAATAACTTCAACCACTCTTAAAATAACCGATTGTTTGGAACACCAACGTCCATATCACTTATCAAGCCTGTCGAATCGACGATTTCTTTGACCCTAGAGCAGTTATTAGTGGCCATTTTTTCTTAGGGACGACATGATTATTTAAAATTTCACTCTTGTTATACTCCCATGCCAAATATCTATAAGCAGCCGACGAAAGTTTTTTTGTTTTTCTTTGTTAACTGGATGGGAACTAACTATTACGTCAATTTGAAAAAAAGATAGGTTCTGGTTCTCACGTATTGTTTTGGGAACCAACCGTGATATAATAACATTGGATTTAAAGGAAAGTCACCTTACACATCACCTATCTGTTTTGGTCATCCAAATATATTTATTTTTCCATACACTACGAACAATAAGATATAAGCTTAAACCACATGAAGCGTATTAAAAATAAACAACACGAAAAAAGAAATCCAAGTCAAGGTGATAACTATTCAGGGAGACACGTATTACCCATTCAGACATTCCTAATTTCATGAATTTTATAAGACGTCTGTAGCTTATTGTACGTGTTTTGTGTTAAAGGTACGTCCTATTTATCTCACTTGTTCTAAAAGACGGCTACTACTTCTGCAGTTTATTCTGTGAAACAGAACGAATAACGATCAATGTTACCTGTTTCATGGGATATCTGAAACAAACTTATTTTGTACCGAGAAACAGAAGTGACACAGTTTGTTGACTGAAATACGTCTCTTACGTAAATTATTTTACGTACTTCACTTACATTATGAATTTCGTCGATTCCTAAAAGTTTATTTGCTGTAAGGTCATGTACCACACCCGTACGTAGAAATGTGTGTTTTAACATGTCCCTGAGGAGCCAAGGGGCCCCTTTACACAACAATCTGTTAAATATTAAAGTTCAATCCGGAAGAGGCTAGTTTCTGACGCATGTTTTCGAGACAAGTTTTCGTTTCTTAATTGGTAAATTTACAAGTGAAACACATCTTTAAGTATCCATTCCCAACTGAAATCGTTCGTGTCTCAGTTTGAAAGCTAAAATCATCACGATAATCAGCAATAAGAGAGACAGACAGGAACGTTTTGAAGGCAACTACAGACATAACATTTTACTCTGCTTGCTCACTATATATATACTACAGTGGTTCCTGAGTACCTTTATATCATTTGGAGACTTCTATACTTCTTGTGCCGTTAAAAGTTCATGGGTTTCAGTCACCTTACCCCCTTCATACCACTTTCCGCCATCCCATTGCGAAAAGAGTACGAAAATATTCCTTCTTTTTAGCCAATAAAAATGTCCAGAAAATTATAATTCAAATTTAGAAAACCGGATTGGATATTTTTTTTCAACAAAATCTCCCCAACTGGCTCGTGTGTGTTCTTATAGCAAAGCTACATCGGGCTATTTGTTGAACTCACAGAGGGGAATCGAACTCCAAATTTTATCGTTGTAAATCCGTAGTCTTACTGCTGTACTAGCGGGGGCCCAACTGGCTCGTGAGGGGCCTGTTAAAAAATACGCACATCCTCTGTTGTTATACGTTTTAATAATCTACAAGTGGATCAACCAATGGATAATTCTGTATTACACAGTAAATCGAATCTACACTGGTTACTTTACGAATAACACACTAATGAACTCAATATACAACATCATTACAATTTATTTGTTAAAATCATTTGTTTGGAAGATTTTGAACAAAATACAGTATACTATTTGAACGGAATACATAATTAACATATAATTCAATAAACAATTGTTCTCGTTTGTTAACTATGTACAAACAGAATTGCAATCCAACAGCAATAAATACTTCTCTATCCATAGTCAACATATCAGTGGCCAACGCTCCTCTATACATACATAAACTTCAACACTTCATGTAAATATTTTTGACAAAAATATACTGTTCATTATACGAGTTTCCTCAGGTTATCATGAGCAATTACTAGATAGAAAACAATATGGTTCTTGTAAAAAACAGCAATACTTATACAATAGAAGTTACACTAATTTATTGTATAGAAAATTGGAACAACATAATAAATGAGATTATTGTCGATACTAAAACTGTAACCAATAAATTTAGTGCTACATTAAACTGATTTTTAATTAAAACAGAAACACACATGAAAGCGAACTTTGTGAAGTCTAGTTTCCACAAAATCTAATATTTGGCATATAATAAAAACTGAAAATTTTGGGGAAACTGATATAATTTCAGCTGACCTTTGTGAAAACGGAGCTCAAAGTCCACTTGTAAGCTCTGAATCACATTACTGGCGAGCGCAGTTTGTAGCACATTTATACTCCAAGTTAAAATGCATTATTTTTCACGAAAAACCAGTTTTGGTCAGGCGCTAAAGTTAAAAATTTAACACATACTAAATACAGACATGTTTTAACATTCCCTCGTAGATGCGAACTCCTGGGAGACATCAAACCTTGTTTTTCGTGATTCAATGATACAAATATTATAATGCTCTATTTACATATATCCTACGGATTTTCACACCAATTAAACTAGGCAGTATACAATATATTTACTCAATTAAAATAATTATAATTAAAAAGAATGTAGTTATTAAAACCACCAGAACGTTACTTTTTATTTATTCTTAAGAAATATTCACTCCAGCTGAAACTTTAGCAGCACCATTCGAATACTGTAAACTGAAGATCAGTCACTTTATCTCCTTCAGGCATAATAAATAAACAGGGGCTTCTTTCTTAAATACATGCATGTTGCAAAGGTAAAAATTCATATTGATAAACGGACTTTCTTTGGCTTTCATATACGGTATCATTTTCACTAAAAACTTTACAAATATTCTCCGATTAATATACGAATTTTTTATGTCACATTATAAACATCCATTTCTCAATATATTTTTATAGTAAGAAAACTGATATGAAAATTTACAATAATTACATTTTTTACGTTTTCGTTTCTTACCACATTTTTCATAATTTCAAAGTCTTCCACTTCCGTGTTTCTCCCAGTAAGTCGGTACAAATGAATAGATTCTTATAACACATTTATCTTTGTTCAGTATGATACCGATGATACTTGAGTTCCACCACTTTTAAAAAAACAGTTTACAACTAATTTAAGAGTTAAAAATTTGGTTCAACATAAGTGAAAGTTGACCATGATCCAATGTAAAAATTTAAACGTCAAACAAAAAAATCAAGATCTGAAAACTGGATCAGCAACACCAAAGTACATATATTTACTTAAGAAAACTCACGAACGTTAAGGAGCAAACTCCTTACAATAGTGGCGTAGCTGCCCTAGGACACGATCCGACGGCCAAAATTGGTATTTGTTATTTTAAATATGAGGAAAGATGTTTTAATATGGTTTTTGAATTTCGCGCAAAACTACACGAGAACTATCTGCGCCAGCCGTTCCTAATTTAGCAGTGTAAGGCTAGAGGGAAGGAAGCTAGTCATCACCACCAACTCTTTTAAACAAATAGTGGGATTGACCGTCACGTTATAATACCCCTACGGCTGAAAGGGCGAGCATGTTTCGTGCGACGGGGATTCAAAGAAATACAATTATACTTCATAAAAAGTATATTATAACAAATAAAAACGCACTAGTATATTTAGTTACCTTGAATTATCGAACGTTACTAGCAGCAAGATGAATAAAAGCAACTTGCACGGTAAAGGTTTACATACAGAGTATTGCACCCTTTTATACTTCAAAACAATTGGAGGGTTACATATTTATGCAATAGAGTCAAAAAACAAACCCTTATAATTAAAAATCTCCACATGTACGTGTACAAAAAAGTACTCAAATTGTTTAATATACCTAACAGACTTTTCAGTTATAAATTGAATTACAAAAACAAACAAAAACACAATGTTTCTAGCATAACAAAAGCTAGAAACAGGCTTAAATATTTGAATAACTATAACTGAGTATTAGTCTAATACCTTCATATAAGCTGCACATAACTTCATGTTAATGTTTGTTTGTCGGATTTCACGCAGAGGCATTCGAGGGCTACTTGCACAAGCCTTCCCTAATTTTCAAGTGAAATACTAGAGGGAAGGTAGCTTTCAACACCACCCACCGCCAACTACAATGACGCGGAGCGATATTTCTTTTGGCGGTAAATGGACACGAACCACGAGCCCCAGCTCCACAGTCCTGCACACGTTTAACCCTCATATAAATTAAATCAACGACCAGCATCATGCGCTACTGTGACATGTCATTAACGTGAACCACTACCGTGTATGTAGTATACAGATCACAAAAACTTGAAGATGTTTTAACCTTAATGTCAGTTGTGATTGAAACACGCAAAATTCCAATATCAGGATCAGGCAAGCATTTAACATTTATTTTCTAAAAGGCTCTTAGAAAATAAATGTGTACTTAGATTTCGATACACAAGAATTGTGGCGATTACTCTGCCTAGTTTACTCAATATGACACGTATGCACACAAAGAAAACAACACTGTCTATGTTTTCTCATAGCAAAGCTACTACGGGTTATCTGCTGAGTCTACCGATGGTTACAATGAGTGTCTTAACTGTGCATGTAATTTATAAAACTGAGAATTTTTCACAGTGTTACTTATGAAATAAAAGAATACCAGAAGGTTTTAACCCACTAAAGTCCAGTGTTTCTTAACCTGGGAGGTCGTTTGAAGTTTCTCGGGGGTCACGGAAGGTTTGGGAATTATTGGGGAAATCACAGAGCAGTTTGTAGTTCTTGTGGCAAGTGCCTGTAACTGCCCACCAATGAGAAACACGCTTAAAGTGCGGCAGTTGAACCGCGTCGATAACTTGTTGCGCAACCACCTGTCTAATTTTGAGTAAAATTTTTCATATATTACAACGTTTTGAATTGCTTAAATTTTTTAACTATATAATATTAATACATCGAACTTAAAATTTAAATAAAGTTTCCATCGTATTTAGTATATTTTCTTATTATATATATTATATATAAGAAAGAAGTGAATAAGAAGGTTTTGTATGATGTTTAGTAATTCCATGGATTTTGCATTTGTTTAGCACTTGTAGCATTTCTCAAGCTCATTTATTTGTAACATTTTCAATAAATTAGGATATTTATATAGTTTTGTTTTATTCTACCTTTATGAAAAGTTCACCATAACAAACATTATTATAGGGGTAAAACGGTAATACCCTGGAGAGTTTCAGGGGGTGAGACAATGATAAAAGGTTAAGAACCACTGATTCTAAACCTTCAAACAGATAAATACGAGATGGGCTCGCACTTCATCCTGCACTGCCAAAAATAATCTTTGGAAATCAGTAGCCCATTCAAAATTGATTTTTGCCAAAGGCGTAGTTAGAAAAAAACCACCATTCCTATACAAGTAGACTGTTACTCCACTCACACACAAGAAAAAAAATATCAACACAGTGTAAATTCTTATACACGTTTATCTCGGACCGAGCGCGGCCTGTTGATTACCGTGTCACGCTACATGTTAAAGGTTCTGCTGTTAGATAGTGATGCGGCTGACAAATATAACCCGCACTTTCAGCTGTGGGCACATTATTAAAAAAAAAAAGAAGAAAAAAGATAGTCAATTCCATTATCTCGTTAGAAAAAAAAAAAAGAGTTGGATAAGCCCCTGTAGCGGCGGATATTGGTGGTTTTCTTTCATCTGGTCACTAGTTCAAAACTAGGAATGGCTATACATGTGTTCCAGGCAACCGTGTTCAACTGAGCAATAATTTCTTTCGTCTTTCAATATCTGATAGTTCTTTATCTCGATACTTCACGTGTTAGTATAAATAGTGTTCTGGCTAGGTATTCCTCGATAACAAGTATTACTGAACAGCAACTAGATATTAGTATCACGTAAACCATGCAATTTTTCACACTAGCCGCAACCCCAATATCATGATACACTCGTGTGTTCTTAAAATTTATGCAACCAGTAGCGTTTTAATCGTGTTTCTTTTCAACACCACAGTTCAGACATCATCTGGATAAATTTTTAGGAGCTCGGATAGTGAAAGTGGGTTTTTCTTGGGGTACAACCTTTTCCTCCCATATCAAAATTATGGGTATTAGATCTTTAGATTCACACCCGTTAGGTTTACACACTGCTACCCAGAAGATGCTTATTTCTGTGTTTTTCCACCGGTTTTCACTTCTTTTGTATCACTCACCAGATTTGATCTCGTATGTTGTTTGCATGCGGTTGTTAAACCAATTAATAGGTATATACACATGTATATGTAATGTGTGTGTGTAATTTTTTTTTAACCATGCCTGTCTATTCAACCTTCTTGGCAAGTAAGGTGAAGAGAAATTTCTTTCCGAACACCCCTGTGTCCAACAGCCTTGAACCCTTCGCTGTACAGACTTATTAACAGCAAATTGCTACCACGTAAGCAGAACTTAAAATAGTCTTTTAGAATGTACTGGAATCCCCTCCTTAGGTGTAAGAAAAAATTACAAGTACATCATTACATAAAAAAAAGAAAAACATACCGTAAAAAATTGATTAGTTAATTAGGTAACACCACCTATCATACCTCGGTTTGCGTTAAGCACCTCTAACTCGATATAATACAGAGGTTAAAACCTGAACATGATTTGGTAAAAGTATCTAAAAAGCAACATTTATGAACATGAACTATTTGTATCATCTTGATGCCACCGTAGAACCATGACTTCTCTGTAAAACTCTTCAAGAGAAGATGAAATTTTGAGAGAAAAAATAAACTTCTGAAACACCAGGAACGTCCATGTTTGTTTCAGTAAAACTACATAAAAGACTACCTGCACTATTCGTGCATAATTTTGAACTAATAGCCTAGAGAGAAGACATAACCAATAGCACCCGCCATCAATTCTCAAGTTATTTAATCAAATAGTGAAAATTGACAGTCACTCTTATAACGCACCCATGGCTCCAAAGCCCCGAGAGCTATTATAACAATTGTATATGAACCATAGACCTCCAGATCCCGTCTGGTACTCTAACCACTAAGCCATACTTGACCCATTGATATAGGAAAACAATATGTTTGAGTTTTTCTTAATGCAATTATCTTTGAACGACAGGTTTAAAATCAGCGTTTCTCTCATTACGCCAAGTTACCAATATAAATGCTTTCAATCTTTCTTGATAATCCACCGACAGTCTTGTCATGTGATCATTCAAGAGTTTGATAAGTATATCTCATTCAACCTAAAAGTGACTATAACTGGTCCATATGATATTTAAAAATTATGTGCAGATAGATGTAACCCCCAAAGCACCCTAGCTTATAAAACTTTTTTTTAAATAATGTTTCGCTTGCTTTTTTTAAATTTCCGTAAGAAAAATGTGGTATTTGATTGTTGTTTATAATTATTTTTAATATATTGCTCTGCATTGTTTTAAACCCATGTATTGTAAATGATGGCACTGGACTGCTTCTTTGTCGCACGCATATAGTTCAGATCAAAAGATGAATCTCGTGTTAATCGTTTACGTTTTATCTTACAGATTTTCCATCCCTGAAATTATTTAGTTTAGCTTGGAAGATAAATCACCTTTAGATATGTTTTGGTATACCAAATCACAAAAAATAAAACTCAGTATCATAATGGACCTCCGAGCCAAGTTCAACCTCTAGCACCAATTAATTTAGAGCCAAAACCCAAGATTAAAACTCAGGAGCAATGCTTTAATACATATTCCAACAACCAGCCATTTTGTACGATACGCAAACATACTTGCAATATTTTACACTAGTGTTTTAAGATTATTTCATTCAGATATGAACGTATCAACTGCTTCTGGTCGATCATCGATCTTGTGACAAAGTGATGTTTGACGACACGATGATATATACAATAGATTGTAAACAAGTGTGAATATATTACGATATTTACACACACTTGTATGGATGTCTACAAAACGACAGGAGCGCCCCTATTTCCTTACCATGACCACACAACAGAACGCTTGGTATAAGTGCTTTCACAGTCACATTATTCCTATTTTAAATATATCACTAATATAGTCCTACCGAGCGGTTAGTAACAATATTTGCACTAAACCAAAATTATTTTGATGAAATATAACGCATATCGTTCAGTAATATCTTTGGTTAAACATCTGTATTACGAACGTATCTTAAACGGAAACAACCATTCAATTAGATGTTATGCTTTAAGTTCGTTGAAAAATACATTTAGGAACAAGGAAAACTAGTCACAATCAAATGGGATCTTTCTTTGTTAAAAAGCAACTGGCTACCTGTTAGAAAAACCCTCATGTGACAACTTTTCTAAGTCTCCTATGTCTTAGCGAGCGCGTACGTACACCTATATAAACATTCATGTATATAGCAGTTTCGATGCGTGCGCGCAAGTATAATCAACTAGTAATTCGCCGATTTTCAAACAAGTATCCTATCTGGCAAAATAAAAATGTATGCATTTTATATGGCAAGACAACATCCAATTTCCATCTAATGTAAACCTCGTGAAGAAGAGAAGAAAGGCAGTGGATGGAACGTCATCCAAAAGATGTGTCCAAACTATATAACCTGGGAAAGCTACTCTTAATTTCATTGGAAATGTACTTCAACTTGGTTATTTATTTTTGGGGCCTGTAACAAAGCTTTCATCGTACCGACAGCACATTCGTATTTGCAGAACACCTTAACGGAATTTTAAAGTCCTTAAACTTGTGTCACGGATTTTTTTTTTATTTATACTTAAACAAGCGATATAACAGTAATAGAAAAAACAAACAAACAAAACTACATCTTTAAGTTTTAAAGACAAAATGCGACATTTACTTATAGGAAAAAATTTACGTGACCCACTGAATAAAGTTTATTAACTTAAAAATACATATTGTAAGACAGAGTTTTAGTTTTATCTCTTAGTATATGTAATTAAAAGCCAATTATTTGAACAGCGCCCCACGGTTCATAACTTGTCCCATTACCATTTTAAATATCAAACCTTTAGTGAGCGTACTGGGAAGAATTTCATACTTTCTTTTTTTGGCGCAAAGCTACACAACGGGCTACTTGCGCTCTGCCCACTACGAGAATCGAAACCCGATTATGAGGCTTTCCGCTGAGCCATCTGAGAGTTTCACATTTGGTCCCTGTATTAATCCAAAACTCACGATTTAATTGTGAATACATGTAAATCAGTGTTTTACACGATATCGGAAGGATAAATAATTCGATTTATAGTACAGATGTATTTTTACAGTTGAATCTGTGACACGTGGAACTTTCTTTTGAACTTTTGTAACAAAGTTAAAAAACAAGTTAATTAACAATACAACTCTTGCAATCTGTTAACCGCAGCTAACCAGTAAAAACAATTCGGATTCACCAATACAGCTTTTAAAATGAAAAGACTCAATTGTTCAGAAAGGCTAAACACACTACAATGAAAAACTGATTAACAAAAGAAAGAAGATTCGATGCAAGTGACTATTCCTATCTTTCAAACATTATGAAACTAATGTAGTTTCCATCTTCATTTCCATTTTTGCTCAGTCAGCCACTACATGTGACTCACCATGTTATGTAAGGGACGTCATCAGCTCTTCCGCACTAACCGGGGTCAGTTTTACATTAGGAGTGGACAAAGGTGAGTACAGATCAAAGTCGTAAAGCGACATGTCGATATCACCAAATATGTCATTCTTTGAGCTACAACTGGAAGTACTTTCAGAACCACAGCCTGGACTGGACCTTGAAGGTGAAGTAAGATGCGAGGAACTGAAACTTAATTCTGACGTGGGACTACAAGTGGCAGGCAGAAGTGTGTGCAAGGACGTTTTGAATATTCCAGATGATTCGCTTGATGCCTGCGGAGAACTGTCTAAACACGGGTCGTCACCAGGTTCTTCCGACAATGTGGCACTAGCAGCAGCACTGGCTGACGAAGAACGACAATTAAGTACCGAACTCCAATTCAAACACGTTAGTCTGTCGTTGTCGTCATCCCAGACTGCACTAGAGCTCCGTGATGACCTTACAAAAGGAGTTATCCTTCCAGAGGACATTTCAAACTCTGTCAAATATTTATCACACTCTTCCGCGGATTCATCACTATTCTGTCTATGTACAGTTTCCGCTGTTGTTGTGCAGGACTTGGGCAAGCAGCTGTTCATTAAAGAGCTACCCTGTAACTTTCTAGTGGACTGCTCCTCTACCTGTGTTGGCGGTTTGTTTTGGTACGCAGTTAATAAAGTAGATTTCAAGGAGTAGTCATTAACTGAATACGTTTTGGTCTGCGACGTATCAGAAGAGCACCTTTGGAGAAGCGTTGGTTCTGACTCAAGATAGCCAGTGCTCTCTGAAAGTTTCTGTGGGTAACATCCTAACTTGGTTTGGCTTGGAATCGGTGGTGGGTCAAGTGTCACGATCTGTGGGTTTACAGACGACATAATAAAATGGCCATTAGAAACACAGTTAATTTTTATTCCTTCTTGTTCAAGTTCTCTTTGGATTTTCCGTAGAGTATTACAGATGAGAACAGATTGTCTCAGACTCACAGTGTGCAAAAGTTTGTTCCGTTTACACAGACTGATACTGAAAACCTCCTGACGCTGGGTTAAATAGAGCGAAGAAGGTAATCCACACTCGTTGTTGTCGCTGTATTTCCGCTTAATACCTCGAGCTCTTGAATCACACAACATGTCCTCATCCACATTGATTGTCTGAGTTACCTAAAAGTAGAGTATTTAAGCACTGTTAAAATTTACATTTATCAAACTGGCACTAACCTATATACACACAATATGATAACAAATAAGAGAAAAACTATTTACTGCATCAATACGTAATGACCGTCGTTGGTGTCTGTACACTTCTTAACATTACCCGGCACATCTTAGTCTACATAATTGTTACATAAAATTCGATTACACTGGAAATTTCTGAAACCATGTAAAAAACATTAAGAGAAAAAGCATATTAAAGATAACACTTATTTTAACTCTTAGGTTAGGCACTGTTATTGACCTGAAACGTTATCAAACACTATATTAAAATATGCGCACTCACATTCGAGTTCATGGACAAATACGTCAGGAAAAACATTTTTTAAATAATTTTGTACAAAGCTACAAGAGGGCTATCTGCGCTAGCAGTGACTAATTAAGCAACGATAAACTAGAGAAAAAGCAGCTAGTCAACACCAATCACCGCTTGGGATTTACCGTCACGTTGTAAGATCTGTAAATTTGCGCGAAATTCAAAACAAAATAAATGTGACATCTGGTGGCTAAAACAGTGATTTAAACTCCGGATCCCACTCCCAAAATGTTCAGTACACTGCAGAAAGTTTTCTAGTTTTTGGTAATGCGCAAATAAAATTCATCGATAAATATGTCATTTACAGAGAAAAATATTAAGCAAAATTATAAACTGTTTTTTTTTTTTTTTTTTTATAGAGCTCCATGAAACGTTCGTACGAAAAACTGTTCCGTATATTTAAATTTAGAACGTAAGACAAGAGCTGAATCTAGTCTATAAATTACGTAGAAACCGATTTTCATCAAAATATCCACTAACACCTCTCTTTGTTTGTAGTTAAACAAAAAATTACACAATGGGCTACCTGTGCTGCGCCAACCATGCGTATCGAAACCCGGTTTCTAACGCTATGCCACTAGGGGAGGTTTCTTTAATAGTTGTGATTTTGTCTTCTACTTAAGAATAATTTTGCACTATAACGAATTCACATAATATATTTTTATTTTGTTACTTCACAGAACAACGGCCATGTTACCTGGTAAATGGGAAAATTCCTTGAAGCAACATTGGGCGATTTCAGGCTGTTTTTGTTTTTAACTTCAGTTTTCAAACTAAACCAACTGGATGTAGGACCGTCACAGTTAAAGTTTTAAAGCATTTAATTTAAATGGGTTTGAAGAAATATTTACGTTATCATGACTATATCGTATTCCATATAGAAGCTGAAGCACTGTAAAAATACATATCAATTACGTTCGAAATACAATAAAGTCGTAATTTCAATTGACACTGAACAAGGTAAATTTTCGGTCATGTAAAATACTAAAATGATTTCCAGCTCACTTATGCCTGACGTTGTTATGTAATGAGTATGGTACCCACTCTTCGCTCCTCAGTTATAACTAAATTCAAATCTTATAATTTGAGATAAAACTAAACATAGTAATTGGAAAAGCTGCGATATAAAAATCATCGAATATTTGAATTAAATAATATATGTGTTTGTTTTTGAATCTGTCGCAAAGCTACATGAGGGCTGTCTGCACTAGCTGTCCCTAATTTAACAGTGTAAGACAAGAGGGAAGACAGCTAGTCATCACCCACCGTCAACTCTTGGGCCACTCTTTTACCAACGAATAGTGGGTTTGACAGTCACATCATAATGCCTCTACGACTGAAATAGCTGGCCTCAGATTACGAGTTGAGTGCCCTAACTACCTGGCCATGCCGGGGCCTTATTATACTTGTGATATAACGTTTACGCTGGCCTTCGCGATTTAGTTTTATAATTTGTAGTAACTACCAGCGATCTAGTATCAACCAAACAAATTAATAAATCAAATAATAATACGTTTTATTGTCACTGACAGCGGTATTAAAGGTTGTTTATTTTAAATATTCAAAACATATTACTTTTGTAATGAGAAATAACTTGTTTATTAGTTGAACATGATAAACATTAAAATGATATTCAACAAATTAAGGCTTGAAGGATCAAAATGCTTTGCCGTTGCTTTCCATGCTTAATTAACCTTGATAAATCTCACCTGATGTCTTTTTGCTGAAAAAAATACATCAAGAAAATGTAATAAACACCCAAAGATCTTCATGGCAGAAGAAAAAAAAAAGGTTGAAAGAAACTACAAAAAACTTACCACCTCTGTGGTTGTGTACTCAAAACTTCCTATTCAATACCATTGGTTAATTGCCACAAAAGGGTCGACTGTCAGCTGCTATTCAAACCGCTATTTACTGTACTAATTCTTGCTCTATCCAATCACATTTAAACTTTGTGTGAATGTTGTTTTATTTGCTAATTTTTTACGAAAAGCTACTCGAGAGCTATCTACACTAGCCGTTTCTAATTTTGAAATCATAAAAGCTATAATGAAGGCAACTAGTCAACACCATCCACCGCCAACTCAAAGCTACTCTAATAGAACCGTGGGATTAGACATTCTTGTAACGCGTCCAAGCTCCAAAATACAGAGCGCGAACCTCGGGATCCATAGTCTATTACGCTTGACAGCGTTTTATAAATCTTGCTTTCATTAGTAAATGATCAAACTACCTCATGTAATGCAAAAAGGCGGAAAATAAGGCAAGTACAGAAACTAGGGAGAATAATATAATTGCGTGTTGTTGTTTTTTTTTGTAATAGATGAGACTACTCAGAGTTGCGCAGAAACGAATCTAAATGGTGGGGTATTTTCCCCAAAGTTTCCTTCGTAAATTACTGATAATTAACATTAAAATATCGATTATAAAAATATTTTGAAGATAAAAATAGTTAGTTTGGAATTAATCTGTAATTAACAAACTTCTTTAAGTAATGGTGACAAAATTATAAAAATACAGATGAAACCGTGTGATACCTCTTGTAAAAGTCATAATAAATACCAGTGACTGGAATGACCTGGTGGTTAAGGTGCTTGACTCGCAAACTGGAGGTTGCGTGTTCGAATCCCTTCGACCAGACATGTTCATTCTTTCATCTATAGGGTCAATCACACTACTCATTAGTAAAAGTGAGACCCAAGAGATGGCGGTGGGTGGTTTTTGACTAAGTAGGGATGGTTAGTATGGATAGCACTTGTGTAGTTTTGCATCAAGTTCAAAAGAAACAAAATGTATATTACGGTAGAGTTAAACTTTTTTTTAATTAGGTGTCCACTAGGTGGTGGATGGTTAGTTTAATTTGTCAAAATGTATCTTGTCAGTAATACTAAGTGGTTAGTCTTTTATCTCCGTGTTATAAACACACGTTTAGCTTTCTCGGGTTCGCAACTAAGGCGGAGAAATAATGAACAAATATTACCGCTGCAAACACTAATGGAATAAACTTAAAATCAGAAGGCAAATCTCAATATAACATGACATCTGTAGAGAAAAACGTATTTTGTACGTAGATGGCGTTCTTTCCGATACAGGGATTATTTTAAATGTAAAGATTCAATACACATAAATTATCTATACAACACTTTACCGAGAGACTGAACTGATTGGGTTTAAGTACAAAGGATAATCTGTCTTTCGCTCACAGGGTGTATCGAAACCCGAATTTAAGCGTTATGCGCAATAAAGACCATTCGTGTACACATGTGAAAGTGCAAAACGTGCTCGTGGGTCTTAAACCTTGGCCTCTTCGATCTGCGTGGACTGTTTTTTTGCGATTTACATATACTTCACACGATATATCTTGATCATTGGTAACAAATAAAAATAAAATTAGCAACGCTTATTCGCGAAATTATCATTACTATAGCAGAAATGCCCGCCCTTTGGGCATGTATAACTAATAGTTATAGCGGCGTTTTCTGGAACTGTCTGACAGTTCTAGAAGAATAATATTATACTTGTCATTCAATAATGTCCTCCATCCATTAGAAAAAAGATTTTTTAGTTTCAAAACGAGTTATCACAGAGTATATTCTACCGAAATATTGTTCAAGACACAGTTATCAATGAAAGTGCCCTCGTGAGATTTTTCACTAAATGTTCTTCACTTTGTTCTTTGATTGTTTTATGTTTGAAATTTGCACCTTTTTGTTTTTCATTTTTATTAGTTAACTCTAAAATATCTCATTTCTGTGGAAATTTCGATTGCTTTATTTATTGCTCAGCTATAAAAATACATCCTAGTTACAAAATTATTAGCCAGTTATGAATGATGACAACCAGTGTGGTACTTTCCGCTTTCCGAGATAGATAATCTGAGAGTCGAGGGTTCGAATTCCCGTCGCACCAAATATGCTCGCCTTTTCAGCCGTGGGGGGTTCATAACGTAACGGTCAATCTCACTATTCGTTGGTAAAAGAGTAGCCCAAGAGTTGGCGGTGGGTGGTGATGACTAGCTGCCTTCCCTCTAGTCTTACACTGCTAAATTAGGGACGGCTATCACAGATAGCCCTCGAGGAGCTTTGTGCGAAATTCCAAAAAACAAAACAAACGATGCAGCACCTCAATACAGATGAGAGGGAAAGCAACCAACCAATCAACGATATCCACCGACTAGTGGGATCGACGGGCACGTGCATTTAATAGCCCCCTTTTCTCCAATAGTAGTCAGCTTTACGAATTTCTGCTGGCGTCCCTATTGTCACTGTCATATGGAACACAAGGTACGGCTGAATGCGCAGTGCACGTAATTCAATAATAAACATCCTTTTCAAATTAATTCAAGAGTACGACTAGAATGATGTTCAAGTATGTTGAAAATATTCGTAATTCGCTTATTCCAATTTAATGTGTATGTTCATTTTGTTATCATGAACGCTCGAGAAACACAATCGCAACATTCAGTCATTTAATTTTCTCAAATAGAACCTCTAACACCTCAGCTTTATTTCTCCGTTAAACTATGGAAAACAAGTTTTTAAAAAACAACAACAGTAAGGTTTGTTTTTCATGTAAAGAACGGTAAACGATACTTTGGTCCTTGGCCCGGCACGGCCAGGTGGGTTAAAGCGTTCAACTCGTAATCTGAGGGTCTTAGGTTCGAATCCCCGTCGCACCAAACATGCTCACCCCTTTCAGCCGTGGGTGCGTTATAATGTTCGGTCAATCCCACTATTCGTTGATAAAAAAGAATAGCCCAAAAGTTGGCGGAGGGTGTTCATGACTAGCTGCCTTCCCTCTTTTCTTAAACTGTTAAATTAAAAAACAGGCTAGCGCAGATAGTCCTCGGGTAGTTTTGTACGAAAGTCAAAAACAAACAAACTTTGGTTATTACGTCATTTTACGTGATATCGCTGTCACGTACCAAACTGATTTGGGTTTTGCTAATAAGAGTTATATCTGTATTCACTGCCGAGCTTAGTTGTAAATTCTACGTTATACATACTTTATACAAAATAACATCGAGATAAGTTAACAAATTTAATGTTTTTAAGCTAGAAATCATAAGTTTCCTTGTACTTTTATTAGACTTTTACAAACATGAAGCACACATAATAAGATGCATCTTTCGTGGAACACCCGAATACCCGAAATTAATCATCGAATCACCGACGGCAGTATTCACTTTGAAATTAATCATTTCGAATCACGAACAACGTTTCGACCTTCTTCGGTCATTTGTATGACCGAAGAAGGTCACTCAGCCCAAAACGACGTTTTTGTGGGTTTCTCGTCATCACTGATTATAGTTTTCAAAATTATTGACACACCCAACTTCGTGTTCGCGGTACATGGATGTTGCACGCGGTTCTATGTGACAGTGGTTATTCTGAAAGCATTCTTCGCTTTGCATATGTGAAGGTTTGACAAAACAGGTGGTTAAAAAAAACGCACCCTTTGATCTTTTATTGGTCTCAGAAATTGATAAAACCTGTGACCAACCGATGTAGTTGTTATTATGATACATGTCAAGAGCAGTGACCTTCAGTTGTGGTGCAGGTGATGTCTAAAAATTGTGGTCCCACCTATGTGGTAATGAGATTGACCAGTCATTACTGCATGTTGTCCTGGTAAATACCAGACTTCTTGGGAACTAACGACGATTGTACTTAGTCTGGAACACAATTTAAATAACTCAAAAATTTCTGTCCATTGTAGTTTATTTCACAGTAAACGATTTTGAGATGGATCTCAGAATGGCTGGTACGTGTATTAACACTTTTACTAATAAAGCAGAGAGCAAAGTTTCAACCTTCTTAGGTCATCTTCAGGTTAACAGTGTGTGAACAGGTACGTGATTGTAGGTGGCGTTGCATGTAGATGTCAGGTTAGTATTTGTGCAGGTATAAAGGTGTTCTTTTGTTTTCTTTGAATCTGATTTCCATTTTTCTGCTTATTTCTCCAATATAGAAATCGTGGTATTTGCATTATATTTTATAAGTAATGTTGATATTGGGTTTTGTAGTTTTTACGTGGTATGGATTTTACTTTTGTACCTGGTTTTTGAATAAATTTAGTGTTTACTGGAATGTTGTGTCAAGTTTTTTCCAAATGTTGTTTATCTTTGTTTTGATGTCGGGAACATATGGTATGTAAGTGCAAGGTTTTGTGGCTTGTTGTATTTTAGGTTGTTTTTTTTTTCTGGTTCATTAACAATACAACAAACGAATAATATAATAAAATAAATAAAAGGAACACATTTACCTATACTAATTAATAAACTAACAGCTAACCGCAACGCTCCCTACAATCACGTACCCGTTTATACTCTCGTTCCTAAAACGTGCCCGGCAACGATCACTTGAAAAAACTGTCTCTTCGTCAACCCTGAAGATGACCTAAGAAGGTCAAAATGTTGTTGTTTGCTGTATTTTGGTAAAAGTGTTAATACCCACATCAGCTGTCCTAAGATACATTTTAAATTCAAACAGGTTTCTTGCCATCACGATTAGTATATTTTGCATTGCTCTTTAAGTGATGTATGATAGTAGCGAATCTACAGATATCTTTCGGACCTATCCACTGAATCTCTAAAGTTAATCACCTAGATATACCACATGGCCATGGTTTTGTTTAGTTAAAACTAACAAATTATACATGAAAAAAAAAAAAGGAAAGATACAACGTATACTGCAATTAACCTACCAAACACTGTTGGAGATCTCTAAGTCTTTCTATATAAATTTGTTTCTTAGATTTCTAGCAAAGCTACATTAGGGATATCTACACTGGCTGTTCCTAATTCTGTTGTGGTAGATTGAAAGGAACATTGTTGGCCAATTTCATCTCCCGCCAACTGTTGTCACATCGAATATCTGGATTGGACCATTTCGTCACTCTCGTACACATCCACGACTCGGAAGTGGAGAACGTAATTACCATTATTTCAGCGGTAACAGGACACAAACCACGTAACGACTGGGCTGATTTTGCACAGAAAACGAGCGATTTTAAATTTTGCTAGATTATTTATACAGAGTAAAACAAAATCAGTCAGTATGATGTAATATGTAGGTCACACCGGAAGTGAACTGTATGAAAAAATGACGCAATATCAGGGTTCATAATTCTAAAGTTACGTGACTTACTATCAGTTTTATAAACTTTAAATTTCTTGAATCGCAGTTGTAATAGTTTGTAAACTCGCTATTAACAAATTACCAACTTCTTTACAACATTTCAAAGTTCACTACCGTAGGATTTATTTATTGAATAACCTCACATTTTTACAAAAATATTCAGTAAAAAGATTGAGTAAAACAGGTATCAAATCACCCATTTTCTGTAAAAATACGAAAATCGAACAACAGATTCATTACCATAGTGGTAGTATTCTTATAATTTTCAATGCGCCCCCCCCCCGCTGATATAGCGGTAAGTCTACGGATTTACAAAGCTAAAATCAGGGGTTCGATTACCCTGTGGGCTCAGCAGATAGTCCAATGTGGCTTTGCTACAAGAAAAACTTCTATGCGTGACTCGTGTCGTTATGGGTCTCATTTAAGCTACACAAACTATCTCGCATGGTTTCCAGGCTGATAATTCTGTTAAACTTATCTAAAACTAGAGGTTACAAACTAATTCTTATTTAAAAAACACATTATAAAGAATACTGGCAGATTTACTTGTGCAATGCATAGTGAGAGGTTTATCACAGTTTTTTTTTGTCATATTGAAAGTGCATAAGAATAAAGTTATTGATGTCCACTGGGTTTTATTTAAATAAAATTTTATTTTATGAAAGAGGAACAAATAATAAACGACTTAAAACATATCTCAATATATGTGTGTGTGTCTATCTTGGAAGTATGTATAAACAATGTGTTAAAAGGAATTCCTCAAGTGACTGATGGGAACTGAAAACGAAATGTAACTGTAGAATTAATGTTTTACCAGTTATGAATGTAAACATGTTTCTGTTTTTGTCCCAAGTATGCCAGTAACGACTAAAAGTACACACACTGTTGTACCTCAAGTAAGGAAAGAGGAAACAGGAGAAGTCCCATCAATACTCCTAGTGGCCACCCCTACTGACTGATCTATATTTAACCAGCCAGCATTGAGCTATGAACTTTTTTTTTTTTTTTAAAAAAAAAAGCTTCTTGACACATCCCAAATTATTAAATCAAATCCGACAGGTCCAAATGTAAAAACTTAGGAGTTCGAGGTCAAACAAATAAGTTCTTTCAAATTATAGTAGGACCAGACTAATATTTTTAAGCCTAGACGTTATTCTACTCCAATTAAAGAACTACATCAGTTGACAAAATGTGTGATTATACCAATCCGCTAAACTTGTAATGAGCAATGAGGTAAAATGCAAAACTAGTACCTACATTACAAAAACGAATTACTTTAGAAATAAACACTTATGAAACCAATTAATAAAATAATAACTATTTAAAAATGTTTACTAAAAGCTCACTTATTTACGCAAGATAACTTCCAAAATATTACTTCGAAACGCAAGTGCGCGCCCATGTATAAAACAATAAGTTAAAACCTTTGGAATATGGCATGGTACATTATATCATTTGTATTGTTAAACTTAAACCTAACTCGAAGTAATTTCTTTTAAAGAAAATAGGAATAGTCACAAGTACTTGATGCGTGCAACTGAAATCTGTGTAATGTTGCAAAGTGAGTGCCATAAGGTCAATGTCCGAGTGCATGCATTGGCACCTAAACTTGGGGGCAAAGAGGGCACGTGCATCCACTTCGAATATTTTTAAAACAAAAAACTTTCTCGCTTTGCATCACTCGCCAGTTCTTTATTACACCCCGCCTCCACTTTTAAACAAGGGTGCCAAGGAGTGTAGGATCATAACAAAAGGTGAAATCCTTTCTCCTGTAACCACGATAAGGTCCTAAAGAAACTTTAAAAGTCGACTCGTAAATTAAGAGGGTAGTGTAATTAGTAATTTGTACGTTCTTTATGAATTGTTCTTCGGGATACGACGTATTAACACAATCATTCTCTCAAATAAGATTTCAAAATTGTTCAACAAATTCTTGAAATTGTACTATCCATCTTTTAAATGATAATCTATTACAGTGACAAAAAATCAGTGTTTCCATGCTACCAGTTTTAATCAAACTGCTGATTCAGTATTAACATATATGGAATTTAAGATTCATCCAACCAATTCTCGACAGTAAAACGGATTGTTTTCACTGAACACTTAGTGCATTATAATATGCTATCAACACTTAATTTTGCTGTAAAGTATTCTAGATTGAGCCTTGATATGTTCTGTGCTCTAATGTTAAGCTTTACTACTATTTCTACATTAACTACCTGAAAATCTCTTATGGAAAACAATTTTTTGTAGTAGCAAAAACCATAACATTATTGTTCAACGACGCCAAAACATTGCAAGAACTATGAATGATGTGTCGCAAAGACTGTTTTACACAAGTATGCCAAAAAATTCTAACTTCATAAAATGCTTCTGGTTCAGTCTTAAATTCAAACAACGTTACACCGTTCATTATTAATTCTAGTAGCGCCATCTACGTATTAAACATTTTCTTTTCTATCAGCTGTTTCAACCCTTTATTCACATTTTACTTAGCCAGTTGAAGATTTCTCTTGCAGCATTATCAATCGCTACTTCCCAAAGTTGTTAAGTTAAATACAAGCGCACTAGTGCCACAGGTACTTGTTAGAATATTTTTTATTTTATACTCTAACAAGCTAAGACACAGCAGGTCCAAACAGGTGAAACTGTACTTTTTGATGAGCGAATGAAAGAATATTTAACCTATTACACTTAAGGTTATTTCCCCCCCTTCTATTATTTTTCAACATAATGAACATATTAACATTTAAATATAAATAGTTATTGCTAAAACAACAAACAAATTAATAGACAATTCCATTTTCACAGTTTACACAAAGAAGCCACGCCTACCCTTGTAAGAGACCTTGACTACGAAAAAGCCAACTTCAACAATTGGTGACCTTCTATTCACTGTCCACGCGCAAGTAACAAACCTACATGGCACCAACCTGTCATGCTACTTCTGTGCTGACATCTGTCGGTAGGATACCACACATAATGTGTAACTTAGTAAATGTTTTTTTCGTTACCAACTAAAAAGGTGCAAATACATACCCAATTTCAAGATAGTTATAAAATACTATACGAGTTTACAATACTATTATATTCGTATAATTCCAGGCGCATACGTCTGTTAGCAAGTTATTACATTTTCATTACAGAAATAATTTAGTGGTACGACAATAATTAAAAAGGTTTAGAAAGCAAATGTTTGGAAAGTTTATATTTAGTTCACGAGTTTAGCTTTATGTGAAGGAAGGTTTACAATTTTAGGTTACTTTTAGAAACTAATATACTTAAGCACTTCAGTTTGATTTGACTTTCGCACAGACCTACTAGAGGGCTATCTGCGCTAGTGATCCTCAATTTAGGAGTGCTAGACTAGAAGGAACACCACCTACTGTTACATTACAATAATGACCCCACGGATGAAAAGGTGAGCATGTTCAGTAAAGGGAATTCGAACCCCCGATTCGAGCGCCCTAATCACCAGATCATGCGAGACCCTACTAACGTTTAGTAATGAATCGTTGAAGTTCTTGAAATGATGAAGAGGTGGACCTAACTGCAATATTTTTAGGTCGAAATTTTGTTTGTTTGTTTCGGCAAACATTTATATTGTTTAAGAAATCGTTATCACATTTTAATGAGTAGGAAACCATGAATATAACATACCGTAATGTTTAAGGGCAACAAGAACCTATTGGGTTCATCATGACTTATCTTCTGAACTACATTACAATCACTATTAAATAAGTACATTTAAAATATAAATAAATAAAACATCAATCTTAAAGACCTTACCATTTATATAATTACCGAGATGTTTTCTTAAACACATTTGAAAACAACCCATTCCAGAGGCCAACCACCCTGATAGGAAAAATAAAACTCTTAGCTGAAGATGACTCCTACCTTGCCAAATTTTGCTTGTGTCACTTAGTCCTAGTATCCTAACTGTTAAGTTCGACTAAAGATAATGCATCATCACTATCATCTCATTTTAAACATCTCACTCAGATCTCCTCTAACTCTTCCTTTTTCAAGAAAAAGTAATTTAAAAGACCTTAATCTTTCCTCACATGACAAACCCTCCATTCCAGGTACCATTCTAGTAATTCAATGTTCTTCAAGGAAAGGAGCTCAATACTGAACACAATACTCCAAATGTGGCTTCACCACTGATATTACAACTTCTTTACAATTATATTTAGTATTTTTATACATACAACCTAAAATATTATTTGCCTTACCCCTAGCAACAGCACACTGCTTGGATGGCTTAAAAGACTGATCAACTATTACATCAAGATTCCTTTCTTTCTTGACACAGTGAAGGTTATTCCCATCCAAAATATACTTAAAATTTAACTTATAATAACTCGCATGTATTATACTGCAGTTATTATAATTAGAACCCATCTGCCATTTAGCCGCTCAACTCAATAAATAATCTAAAGCCCTTTTGAAAGCAGCAGCATACTCTTCACAGTCAGAATATCCAAGGCTTTAAAATCATCAGCCGATTTAAGTAATTTGCTAACCATTCCTTCCGTCTATATGATTGATGTAAGTAAAAAAGAACAAAGGTTCTAAGACTTAACCCTGAGGAACCATCACTTGTGACATTAATCCATAATGTTAGAAAAATGCGTAGGTTCACGAAGTCTTGATAGAAATAAAATAGAAACTGTATAACCCGAGCCCTTACGAAAGGTAATCCTTTCCTATTCACGGTCAAACTAAGTGTGTCATTAATCCAGTTTGACTAAATTCCATTTATAACAACTCTATCTTCTTCCACCAAGCCACTCTTCTATCCAATCAGTTAACTTGTTCCCTACACCGAACGAGATAATTTTTACAAGTTTTTACGTGGCACCACTTTGAGGGCTTTTTGAAAATACCGACACAATAAATTTATACACTTTCCTTCATCTACATAAGTAGTAACCTTTTCAAAGATCGTCAAAGATTTGCAAGGCAAGAGTTTCCCTTAGTGAAAACCATGCGTGTAAACAGCTCTGAATAGCCAGTTCCATCGTTAGTTGTGATAACGGAGCCAAGTTAACGTTATTTGCAGAGGTTCGTTATCTGATAATACAACTAAGTCAGACGTAAGAATGCCTACCTTATCTATTTAGGTAAACTGGCTCTGTCATCGATTAGCAATGTGTTTTTCTCATAAGTTCTATAATAAATTCGTTCCTCAGATCAGTGGTCCTTAAACGGGGGTAGGCAAGACGGTAGCAACAGAGCTTTAGCACGTGTAGAAAAAAAATATTGTTTGCTTTGAAGTTAAGCACAAAGCTACACAATGGACTATCTTTGCTTTACCCACCAGGGTTATCGAAACCCAGTTGCTAGCGTTGTAAGTCCATAAAGATACCGCTGTACCACTGCTTTTAAAACTCTTCTCGGAGAAAGCTATATTCTCAGCAATAATTTTATTTACAACAATAAATATGACCACTTCATTGTTTAATTGTTAAATATTTCTATTACATCATTAGGTGGAGGTGTAAGTTTTGGGAGCATAAAGTTAAAAATTTTGGGAATCCCTGCCAAACAATTAACGCATTGATAAAGAACCAAGTCATTAAGTACCAAGTTATTTTGTATTTTTGTTCTTCGTCAAGACACACATTGTATTACAATCCAGAAATACGAAAACGTTCCGAACAGTTAACATAGTGTTTCTGACAGTGACATTGAATGACAATGTTCCGAACAGTTAACGTCATTCAATGTTATTACCCAGAAATAAACCGTTGTACATCCCAATGATAAAAGTTATAAATAAATGTCAATATTACACATAAAACGCTGAATCAGCTAATTTTGAGATATTGTACAATTCTATTTTGTGGTGATTTACAAGAAACATTCGCCCAAGGTTAGTAAATAGCGAGAAAGCTAAATGTGATTCATATTTCCGCTTTGAAACTTCTTCCAACGCAAGGACGTGATAAACCAGAGGGCGTTGGCAGTGTAGGAGTAGAACATGGGTGATAAACGTGTTTATCATATACAGGGGTTCCGATTTTGTCCAATGATAAATTTAAGTGTTGATAATACTAGCAAAGAGCTTTTACTAAAAGAATAAATCTGTGAAACCCGCATTTTATATAACCATCGATAACAATGAGAGTTATTGAAACATATTCATCATAAAAAATAGGTCATTGAGTGCATAAAATAATGCATCAACGAGATTTTCACGGGAAAAAAAATCTTGAATAAACAGGATTTTATTATTAATAATACAGTATGTTTAATTTTTAATTATTAAATAAAACGAACACCGTACCACAACATCAAATGTCACACACTCGGCGCTACTACTGTGAGCCCCGTGCTTTCGTGACGCAAACGTGAAGCAGCAGTGCACAGCCGAACGAACCAATGGCTGTGTGAGGTAAAGCACGTGTATGAGGTCGTGTAGCGGTAAATGTACCGATGTAATGGGAACATGGAAGTCGGTCAAACCAACAACCAAACCACAGTAACTGGGTGAATCTGCACATATCTACCAACCTACTCAGTACGAAGCAACGTTTTTCATTTACGTAACAAAGGGGACATACATATCACACAACTTGATTTCAGTAATAAAAAACAATTAAATGTTTTTCTTGTAACTACTTCACAATTTGTTGTAAAAGTTCATTTAAAAAATACTTCGATAAATTAGCTAAATTATTTCAAATTAATTAATTTCAAGGTTTTTTCTTTAATGTATTGTTTTCATTATTTTAAGATACATATATACAGGGTCTAGTAATGGATATGTTTTCAGAAATGTTCAACGCGATGACACTAACAATGTGTTTTTCAAATGTACCACTTACATTGATAGATATTTGTATACGAAGTTTCTCACATGTACAATTCAAGACATTATGTGGGGATCTCGCTTTTTGTGGTATTCTCACCTGGTTATCCACATAACATACTATTCAGTTATTTATATATTATATACTTTGTGTCTCAGTTTCAGGATTACTAATAAAAGTAATATCAAAAATGAATGACTATTAACATCGATAATATACTTGACTTCAAAATTAAAGAATGGGGTTCATGTGTACCACCAACGGCTTATAATAACCTTGACTTTTTATAAATCTAGTTGCTCACAGATAATAATTCTCTTGGTTACAGAGCCTCTAACAGCGTATGATCACAAAATAATTTCAAATACCTTCCACTGATTAATAATTAATAGAAAATAAACGATTTCATACAATCTTTCTGCAGTTTTCTGCACTTGGGTTTTAACAACCGAAAATGTAGGATTACTTAATATAATGCAACATGTAGGTCCGTCCAACTTTGCAAACCGTGTTGTAACTTGTATCTCAGAGCGGCTGGTATAGGTATTAACACGTTTACTAATAAAGCAGAGAACAACGATTCGACCTTCCAACGTCACCTTTGTTAATATGAAGCTGACCTTGGAAGGTCGAAACGTTGTTCTCTGCGTTATTAGTAAAAGTGTTAATACCCATAACAACCGTCCTGAGATACATTTCTATTTCAAGTGCGTTTCTCGTTATCAAAAGGTTATAACTTGACATTGTGCAGTATGTGGCTCCAGCTAGTTGTAAGCGGTATGTTCATATGATGTAATATACGCGGGTCCAGCTGGTTCTAAACAACACATTTATGTCTCGGTAATTCGATAATTAATTTCTATGAATGGTTGGCTAAATGGTCACGTCAATGAAACTATCAAAAGGGTGATCTAATTTAATATTATTCTACACTATCTGTTGCTACCAAGTCCACAAGATGTTCACTCATAATATTTTGAAACATTGTAAAATATCTGCCTAATTTTGCATTTAAAAAATCAATGATCATATTAAACCTTTCAGCGTTAACTCGACAGTAATCTTACACTTGTTAAAAATTGTACATTATTTACGAAAATGTTGGATTTTGTTCATTATAAATAATTTTTTCCTATTTTAATTAACATAAAAACCAAAATTCTAACAAGGTAGAACACAATTGTTCTGAAATGATTTAGTAACACTATTTTACGGTAAACGTATTACTGGGGGCTTACGAATCTGATCAAATATATTAATTACTTTTTCGATTACCAAGGTCTCGACATTAAAGGATTCTTTCTTAAAGTCCCATTTGTACCTTGTACATCCCATGTAAGTGTGTGTAAGTATGTAAGCTTCGGTAAAGATGGGAACATTTAAGTAAATAAAAAGTCATTTACATTTAATATATTTAAAGTGTACGTCAATTTGATGTAAAGTAATATTTGCCTCCCATGCAGTAAGCGGAAACCTTGTTTAAAGTAAAGAAGGGCCTTCTGTTTTTAAACTGATGCGTTGACAAATAACAACGCAAACCCCCACACCTATACATATATCTTACGTGATAATAGGGCGGCTAAATCACTGTTGTTGAGATCTATTGCCTTTATATTCTAGTTCTGCCACTGCCGAGTTTGGTTTGAATTTAGCGCACAGCTACTTGAGGGCTATCTGTGCTAGCCGTCCCTAATTTAGCAGTGTAAGACTAGAGGGAAGGCAGCTAGTCATCACCACCCACCGCCAACTCTTGGGCTACTCTTTTACCAACGAATAGTGGGACTGACAGTGACATTATAACACCCCACGGCTGAAACGGCAAGCAAGTTTGATGTAACGGGGATCGAACCCGCGATCTTGGATTACGAGTCGAATGTTTTAGCCACATGGCCGTGCCGGGCCTATACTGTCGAGTCTATTTCATTAAAAGCAAAAGTAAAGCAACTTAATCCCTCATAAAATTAATAAAAACAAAACCAGCGTGACTGAACTTCAATCTGTGGTTTTAATTATTGTAATAATTTTCTTCTTTATAAGATCTAACATTTTAATTGTTGACACAAGCACTACTATTTTGGTGTTTTATTAAATAAAATTTCTAGCTTCAGTATCAATCGCTCTCAGGCTTAACGCAATATTTTATGATTTGTAGTAACCAATTGAGGATATTACTGATCAACTAGTATAACCAAAATCAAATACAGATGGAAAATCAATGAGTAATTAAAATGTTTTGTAGTCCTTGATTGCAATAACTGTGAAAATAAACTACAGAACGCTAAATGAATGAGAAATGTATTAAAATACTGTATGTATTTTACTGTAAATAAAACGGCAAGAGGTGCAGTGTGTGTTTGTGTGTTTTCTTCTAGCAAAGCCACATCGGGCTATCTGCTGAGTCCAACCATGCAGTGAGTTAATACAATTTTATAAGAAAATATATATATACATGCCAACACAAAGAAGGGTCGTTTTGCCGCAGTTCCATACTATGAGCACAGGTAACCTATTTATCTTAGTAATATGTCCCGGCATGGCAAGGTGATTAGGGCACTCAACTCGAAATCTGAGGGTCGTAGGTTCGAAACCCTGTAACACCAAACATGCTCGTCATTTCAGCCGTGAGGACGTTATTATGTGCGACCAATCCCACTATTCGTTGGTAAAAGAGTAGCCCAAGAGTTGGCAGTTAGTAATTGTGACTAGCTGCCTTCCCTCAAGTCGTTTACTGCTAAATTAGGAACGCCAAACAGAGGTAGCCCTCATGTAGCTTTGTGCGAAATTAAAAAAAAAAAGTAATTTTGGTCCATGACACATTCCTATTCATTCAACAGTGCAGTGTCGCCATACAGTTACTTGATAAAAAGATTAAAATTAGCAGTCCTTTCCAAAGAAACATATTCGTATATTGAGATTCTTAAACGACGTAAAGCTAAAAGACACGCCAATTCTAGACGAAACACCTGGGATGGCAGAGCGTTTAGGACAACAATGAAATCCAAAATTATCGTCCAAACCAATCTACAGAAGAAACATCTCCATTGATAAGGTGAAGACCATGATTACGAAAGAGGACTCTTCCATCTAAATTGCCGTTACAATGAAACTGGGCACATCTCATAGCATCTTCAACAAAATAACAAAGCAACACTTCACGGCTTTCCAGTAACAGCTCGAAATCATGAGAAAGATGCAGAAGAAACTGGAATCACAGTAATCCTGGTAATATTCCAATACCTTGGTTTCGTTTATCTTCTTAAAAATTATCTAAAGATGATGTCCAAGTACAATGGTGGGTCTGCGAAAAGTTTGCCAGTGTATGTAGTCCTTTGCAAATTCGTAATTAAAGGAAACTCGCGGCGTTGTGCAGTGCTGTATAACCTTAGCCATTAGATTAATTTTTATATTCTGCAACAGTTTGTATAAAACTGTAATTAAAAATTAATAACTACGGCCATACTGCCGTCTCTGTCCATGACTACTCAATAGGATGTCTGCGTTCTGTTCAATGCAGAGAGGATCGAGCCCTGGATTTTAACGTCATAAGTGCATTAAACATAACAATATGATGACCCACCGGAAGACCATTTCAAAACGTTGAGTGTAAGTTTTTAACAGTTTATTGCAATGATTCCAGCATATCTTCATGTTTTTGATAAGATACGTTTACCACAGTATTTAGTCTACAAAATGCCCGAGAGAGAAGCTTATTGTACATCTATCGTGTATAATTAACTTTATAAACATATGATAGTTTCGAAGAAAAGACGTATACACTGAATCAAGTGCATCATAAAAATAAAATCACTGACACAAAATGTTTTGAAATAGAATGTTATAAATATTATTGTTAAATAATACCATTCCTAGAAAAAAGGAAGAAACTGTTTTACATAACAAAATAAACTAGATATTTGGAAACGTAGTTTGCAAAAATGGTATAACAATTTGAATACATAAAAAAACCACTCATGATACTGTGAT
This sequence comes from Tachypleus tridentatus, assembly GCF_004210375.1. NCBI lineage: Eukaryota > Metazoa > Arthropoda > Merostomata > Xiphosura > Limulidae > Tachypleus > Tachypleus tridentatus. Next base: position 87,098,743 of record NC_134834.1, on the reverse strand, counting down.
GAAAAAACATTTTGTTCAGTAACTGTGCACAATAAAAGTACGATCTACTAGATACATTCCTTTAAAATATCAATACAACTGGTTAACAGTGTTTGATTTGAACCCAAGGAAATTTTGATTAATTGAAAAGAAAAACCATTTTAGATGAAGAGATGTGAAGATATACGTACAACGGCATTACAGGTCGTGAAAAAAGTTTGTAGCATTGACCAACACATTCGATAATATACATAACCAATAACCATAATGTCTGTAACCTTCATTTGAGGTACCACATAATATCCATAGATTTAGATCAGTATCCCATAACGTGCATACGTTTGATCCGGTTATAACGTCCGTTGTCTTGAAAAGCATCTCAATGTAAATTGTCTTAACCTGGGTACCACATAATGTTCATAGTCTTGATATCCCATACGACTAAAATCTTGACTAGAGTATCATATAATGCTCATAGTTTTAATAACTCCCCAGTAATGTCTGTAATACTGGCCATCGTATCTCATAATGGCCTTAGGTTTGATCAGCATGTCCCATAAATATCTACTTGCTTGGTCAAGGCATAAAATACTTGGTATAACCTCAATCAAAATATTCCATATTCATAAGTTACATTAGGTTATTCATCTTTCCTAACCCTATCAAACTGAACTATTATGTCCACAGTATAGTTAACAATTTTGATTACACCCCGACCAATCTCTTCAGTATTCCATTTCCTGTACTCCTACAAGTGTTTTACTTATTAATTTTGATAATCCTTTAACCATCTCATAGTTGTCATGCGATATCTGCGCAATATCTGAAGCTTTTGTTGTTGTTAAGAAACATCAACAACAAACAATCTAATTTGTTTACGAGAAGATATGCAACATACCATACCGAATATGTTTGGGAGTGGTGGAAGAGGACACAGAGGATGTTCAGTGCTCTTGTACATTTGACCCGTAGCTGCTTGGTGTGTGGTATAAAGGTCAACTTACAGTTAAAAATAAGCTCCAAGAACTTTGTTTGAGGGACCACATGCAACACAACTTCACTCATACGGAGTTCAGCATCAGGATGAATACCCCCCGTTGGACGTAAAAGTGCATGCAAAAGGTCTTAGAGAGAGAGAAGTTAAAACCGTTTGCTGTGGTTCACTTCAGTAAATTATTGAAGGCAGTTTGTAGCTGCCGCTCAATATACTTCATGTTCGACGATGAAAGTCGTCGATATAGAGTCCGTTTGCAACAGTAAGAGGAAGTTGTTCAGTGATAGCATTTATCTTTATACTGAAAAGTGTGACACTCAATACACAGCCTTGAGGGACTCCAAGTTCCTGTACAAAAGAACGGGAAAGTGTCGAACCCACACAAACTTGGAATCTCCTGTCCATTAAAAATTTTTTAATAAACACGGGTAGATGGCCACGTAAACCATATGTAGGGAGGTTTCGCAAAACCCCATACCTCCATGTTGTGTCGTAAGCCTTCTCAATGTCAAAGAATATTGATACAAGATGTTGGCGGTTAAGAAAGGCTTCTCTGATAGATGTTTCAAGACAAATTAGGTGGTCTGTGGTGGAGTGCTGTCGACGGAACCCACACTGGGTGGGTGAGAGGAGGTTGTTTGATTCAAGGAACCAAACAAGACGAGCATTAACCATCCTCTCTAAGGCCTCACAGAGACAATTCGTCAAAGCAATTGGACGGTAGTTTGAAAGAATCTTGGGATCCTACCCAGCCCTAGAGA